>NC_056502.1:46320367-46323414 GCF_014905685.2 Nematolebias whitei
CTCAGACTGAGGAAGTCTCTCGGATGAGAGACGAAACCTTTCTACATGTTTTTGTTGTTTTGCTTTGTTTTTTTGTTTTTTTGAATGTCCAGAGGACCAGATTTAACTTTTTTACATTTACCAGTGGTTTTGGCACTGTGAACAGGTGCCAGGTCGTGCTGAAAAAAGGAATCTTCATCTCCATAAAGCTTTTCAGCAGATGGAAGCATGAAGTGCTCCAAAATCTCCTGATAGCTAGCTGCATTGACCCTGCCCTTGATAAAACACAGTGGACCAACACCAGCAGATGACATGACACCCCAGTGACTGTGGAAACTTGACACTGGACCTCAAGCAATGTGAATTCTGTGTCTCCTCTCTTCCTCCAGACTCTGGGACCTTGATTGCCAAAGGAAATTCAAAATTTACTGTAATCAGAGAACACAACTTTGGACCACTCAGCAGCAGTCCCAGGCGAGATGCTTCTGACGCAGTCTCTTGTTCAAGAGTGGCTTGACCTGGGGAATGCGGTACCTGTAGCCCATTTCCTGCACACGCCTGTGCACGGTGGCTCTGGATGTTTCTACTCCAGACTCAAATCCACTGCTTCCGCAGGTCCCCCAAGGTCTGGAATCGGCCCTTCTCCACAATCCTCCTCATGGTCTGGTCACCTCTTCTCGTTGTGCAGCGTTTTCTGCCACACTTTTCCCTTCCCACAGACTTCCCACTGAGGTGCCTTGATACCGCACTCTGGGAACAGCCTATTCGTTCAGCAATTTCTTGCTGTGTCTTACCCTCTTTCTTGAGGGTGTCAATGATGGCCTTCTGGACAGCAGTCAGGTCGGCAGTGTTACCCATGATTGCGGTTTTGAGTAATGAACAAGGCTGGGAGTTTTTAAAAGCCTCAGGAATCTTTTGCAGGTGTTTAGAGTTACGTCGTTGATTCAGATGGTTAGGTTAATAGCTTGTTTAGAGAACCTTTTCATGATATGCTAATTTTTTGGGACAGGCATTTTGGGTTTTCATGAGCTGTATGCCATAATCATCAGTATTAAAACAATTAAAGACCTGAAATATTTCAGTTGGTGTGCAATGAATCTGAAATATATGAAAGTTTCATTTTTATCATTACATTATGGAAAATAATGACCTTTATCACAATATGCTAATTTTTTGAGAAGGACCTGTATAACATTCAGGAAAATAACATTATTTAAACTCTCAACTCAGTATTGTATCCATATATAGAACCCAATAAAAGGGTTTCCTCATTTACTGATACAACTAATAAAACAAAATGCCCATATGTATCTGGGAGTGAGCATAAATTATCCCCACTGAAGTTGTTTCGTAATATTGCCACTCCTGCTGATTGAGTAGAGCCGTGTGCTAGCCACAGTTCGTCCCCCCCCATTGAGTTTTCCAGAATTTTGTTATCATTTGAAGTTGAATGAGTTTCTTGGATAAAACAAAAATCAGCTTTAAAATTTTTTATATTTTAAAAAAGTTGCCTTTCTTTTGATGTTGTTCCTTAACCCTCGAACATTGAGTGAAATAACTTTTAAAAAATAAATGCTACTAAGAGCTTTACCTTTTAACTCTGAGAATGAATTTATAAAAATAAAAAAAATCTTACAAACTCTCCCAACAGAGAATTTTTTTTAAAATGGAACTTCCTTCAATATTTGAAAATTATGACTTAACCGTTATTTGTGATTTTCAGGATATCTTCTAGTCATTAGAAGGTTCAAGTTCGATTTTCTTCCCTCCTTTGTCAACAACAAAGGCCCTGGGGCCAATGTAGAAGGCTGTTCTCCCTTCTTCTTGTGCTTTTTGGCAACAGCACATTTCTTCTCTGACGGTCCTCATGGGAGAATTCCTCCTTGAAACGCAGGTTGTTTTCTTTCATAAAGGATGACTGCTTGGCCGCCTTCCACACCGTGTCCCTGTAATGTCTCATGGAGAACTGGATGATCACTTCTCGAGGACGTCCCGTGCTCGTAATGCGACCCAGCTGGTGCACGCTGTCGATAACATCTGGTAGTATTTCTTTACATCTGTAGTGAACTAGGCCTGAGACTTTATGGGACAGAAGCTGTCATTTCATTGATTTGAATCCAGAAATACAGGTTGACCCATCCTGAGACTTTCTTTCTTGAATCAAGTGAAAGAACACTCTCTTTTCTATTATCATTACTATTTTACAAATGTTTGATAATCAAAGTGTTTTTAGTTCAAACCATTTTAGATGTTGCAGTGAACTAATCATTTTAATTAACTGTGAAACAGTAATAATGATTTTAATCCTCATGCAAAGTTAGAATTCATGTTAAGGTCTGTTACAGAGTAATTATGCATTTTCTGATTTTCTGTCTTTGAATGAGCAGTGTAAGTTGGTCCAAGGTTGGAGTCAAACGCAAACAAGTGTTGAAACGAGCTGTCATGTTTTTAAATCCTCTCAGACGTAAATAGAGAAGCTGGCACCTGTTTTCCGCCAACTCGTCTAAATATTCCTCTCGTCTGTCTGAAAAACATTTTCAATCTGTTCCATAACATTCTTGCTGTTTTTCTAACTCCTAGTGACCTCTTACGTCACAAAAACACACCCCTGTCTGGTTGAAACGACCAATCAGGAAACTCCCAAGTGAACCGGAAATAGAGCTCTTTAAAGGTTGGTACTTCCTAGTTCAGGCCAGTCGAGTTTGGAGAACAGAAGTCTAGCCATGATTAAAAGCTCTTCCGAGTATTGGGGATTATGACATCTTCCACCTCTGAGTGGAACTCTGACGGACTCCACTCATGTGAAGTCCACTCGTGAGGTGAACTGTTGTTGACGAAGTCCCGCCACCACTCCGGACGGTTCTCTGCCATCCTACGGAGACGCTGGACCGGTAGCGTAACTGGAGCTCCGCTTCCACTGATAATCGTCAGAGAGGTAATGAGTCGAGTTCACTACCGAGCGTACCGAGGAAAGCTGGGTCGAATGGAGGGTGCCGTTCTGTCCAACACTTTTCACTTCACCACACACAATCTCCCTCCCTCTAAACTTCAATCTTTAAACTCTTCTA
>NC_056502.1:46323514-46328229 GCF_014905685.2 Nematolebias whitei
TTTTAATCCTCATGCAAAGTTAGAATTCATGTTAAGGTCTGTTACAGAGTAATTATGCATTTTCTGATTTTCTGTCTTTGAATGAGCAGTGTAAGTTGGTCCAAGGTTGGAGTCAAACGCAAACAAGTGTTGAAACGAGCTGTCATGTTTTTAAATCCTCTCAGACGTAAATAGAGAAGCTGGCACCTGTTTTCCGCCAACTCGTCTAAATATTCCTCTCGTCTGTCTGAAAAACATTTTCAATCTGTTCCATAACATTCTTGCTGTTTTTCTAACTCCTAGTGACCTCTTACGTCACAAAAACACACCCCTGTCTGGTTGAAACGACCAATCAGGAAACTCCCAAGTGAACCGGAAATAGAGCTCTTTAAAGGTTGGTACTTCCTAGTTCAGGCCAGTCGAGTTTGGAGAACAGAAGTCTAGCCATGATTAAAAGCTCTTCCGAGTATTGGGGATTATGACATCTTCCACCTCTGAGTGGAACTCTGACGGACTCCACTCATGTGAAGTCCACTCGTGAGGTGAACTGTTGTTGACGAAGTCCCGCCACCACTCCGGACGGTTCTCTGCCATCCTACGGAGACGCTGGACCGGTAGCGTAACTGGAGCTCCGCTTCCACTGATAATCGTCAGAGAGGTAATGAGTCGAGTTCACTACCGAGCGTACCGAGGAAAGCTGGGTCGAATGGAGGGTGCCGTTCTGTCCAACACTTTTCACTTCACCACACACAATCTCCCTCCCTCTAAACTTCAATCTTTAAACTCTTCTATCTGCTAAGAAACTAATCCAGATATTTTTAGAAATGTCTGAAGCAAAGTTTTTCAACCACCGCCGTGTGGTTAATGTCTGTTGTACTGCTGCTAGCTAGAAAACAATCGCCGTATTGTTTACTCCCTGTAAAACTTGCTTAAATTAGCCATGTTGTTATTTTCCATATTTTGCCAATTAATGTAAATGTGTGATGTGTTAAACTTTGATTCTGTTAATAAATGACCCACTGTCGTTGGTGAGTCAAAGATAATTAACGTCTCACGTCACATTTTATAAATTCAATGCACATTATATACAGTCCAGAAAAATGAAAGAATCCGTTTAATTTATGAATATATATCATGCATATGTTCATACTACACATCCCAGCGCTGTCTTCTGGCAGATGGAAATAACTTTGTTACGGGTATCTTCTCTTTCTTCTTTATTCCCGAAAGACGCAGGTCCCATCTTCTTTTAGAACGAGAAAGTTCAAGCAGCTTGTTATCCATTTGCAGCACCTTTTCTTCTGTTTTCCATCCATCCATTATCTTTACCCGCTTATTCCATTTTGGGTCACGGGGGTTGCCGGTGCCCATGTCCAACAATCACTGTGCGAGGGTATTTTGTTTAAGAAAACCAGGACTCGGAAGAGAATCGGCACAATGACCAAACACACACTGTTCTGCTAGAATTATTGTCATTTATTATTCCACCACAGATGCAGCAAAGCAAAAATAGTACAATCACACTCAGATGTACAATCTCACAAGTATTGATGTAAAAAGAGCTCTCACCGCGACACGTAGACTGGAGAGCCGCACAGCACAGGGGGAGCAAACATCAACACAATACTTTTTTCCAAGATGGCACCGGTGTGTAGGGCTGCCCGTCTCTCACTCTCTGCTTGTATTGTATTTTTGTTATTTTTACAATGGTTGGTGCAGTGTGCCGAGTCATATTTTCAGTATGATCGTCAGGCACTTTTGGAGCTCCTACATTTGCTGAAATGCCTGCAGAGTTTTTGTACAGCGGTCAGCACTCTCCTCCACCGGTCCTGTCTGAGATTCCTGCATTCCTTCTGAGTGACCCTGGCCTTTCTCCATGGAGGAAACGTTGCAGACGTCATGGGAAGCGTGCAGGAATTTTGGTGAAACTGAGGCAAAGTGTGGATTATTCTATCAGGACTCGCTCTGGATCTGATCATCTCCTCTCTGACCCGCGGTGCTCCCGGGGCCCGGCTGCTGGCCAGCTGCCCGCACGCTCAGTCCATGTAAACACCTGGAGTTGCTTACCTGTGCGCCGCACCAGCAGACCTGGAGGAGCTGTTCTTCATAACCTGCGCCCGCTGGCGTGCGCTTCTCCTTCCACGGCTGTGTCTGCATTGGACCCTATCAGGATGTGTTTAATCAACGCAAGGTCTGTTTCCAACAAGACGTTTATCCTCAATGACTTTTTTAAAGAAGAGGAGTTGGATTTTCTGTTCGTCACGGAATCTTGGATTTCTGATGGTGAGTCCAGCGCCTTGGTGGAATTACTACCTCCGGACTGTCTGTGTTTTAATGCCCCGCGGCCATCAGGTCGGCGCGGGGGGGGATTATTAACAGTTTTTAAAGCAAACTTGGCCAGTAAACAGTTGTCCATCCCGGTGTCCCGCTCCAGCTTTGAGCTAAGCGTCTTTGAACTCGGACACTCTCCTCCGGTTCTGTGCGCACTCGTTTACCGCCCCCCTCGATCCAAGGACTTCATAAATGAATTCTCTGACTTTTTGGCTGATATCACACAGAGATTTTGTTTATTGGTGACTTTAATTTGCATGTGTGTTGTCAGGAGAAGCCCTTAGTGAAGGACTTTCTAGATTTACTGGACTCTTTTAATTTAACTCAGCAGATAAACGGTCCCACCCAAGAACACGGTCACACGCTGGACCTCGTTTTAACATGCAATGTCTCTGTTTCTAATTTGAAAATCGGTGACAATGTTTTTTTTCAGATCACATGCCTGTATTATTTGACTTCACCACCCCTTGTCCTACTGCTAAGACGTGCGTTCCTGCACGTACTACTCGTTCCATTAACCATTTCACTGCTGCTCCTTTTAATGAAGGTTTTAACTCTGAGAGGATCAAACAGCTCTCGGTGTCTCTTACCACTGAGGAGCTAACCTCTCAGTTCAACTCTGCCTGTTTAAATGTTCTGGACTCCTGCAGCGTCTGCAGGCGCTGTTTTTGAAAATCTGCAACCGTTGGCGCGCACCACCCCCACCATGGCTGGTTCTGTGTCGGACCAGATCAGGACGTGCCTCATCAACACAAGGTCTGTTGCCAACAAGACTTTTATTCTAAATGACTTTTTTAAAGACGAGGGACTAGATTTTCTTTTTCTCACGGAATCCTGGTTGCCTTTGGGTGATTCAAGCGCCTTGGTGGAACTTTTACCTCCGGACTGTCTGTGTTTTAATGCCCCGCGGCCATCAGGTCGGCGGGGTGGTGGAATATTAACTGTATTTAAATCAAACTTTTCCTGTAAACAGTTGTCCACCCTCATGCCCTGCTCCAGTTTTGAGCTGAGTGCTTTTGAACTCGGACATTCTCCTCCCGTTCTGTGTGCGATTGTTTATCGCCCCCCTCGTTCCAAGGACTTCATAAGTGAATTCTCTGACTTTCTGGCTTACATCACACCAAGATACGATCACTTTATTATCGTTGGTGACTTTAATATTCACGTCTGTTGTCAGGAGAAGCCGTTAGTGAAGGACTTCCTTGATTTGTTGGACTCATTTAATTTAACTCAACATGTAAATGCTCCCACCCAACAACACGGTCACACTCTGGATCTCATTTTAACACGTTATGTCTCTGTTTGTAATTTGGTAATCGGTGACAACGTTCTCTCAGACCACATGCCTGTCTTGTTTGATATCATCCCGCCTTGTCCTACTGCTAAGTCATGTGATTCTGCTCGTACTTCACGCGCCATTAACCGTTTCACTGCTGCACATTTTACTGAAGCTTTTAGCTCTGAGAGGATCGATCAGCTCTCAGTGTCTCTCTCCACCGAGGAGCTAACCTCTCAGCTTAACTCTGTTTGCTTAAATATTCTGGACCGTGTTGCTCCCGTTAAAACCAGGAAAACAAAACTTTTATCAGAACCATGGCTTAATGACGTCACTCAAGCCGTTAGACAGCAGTGTAGGAGAGCAGAACGCAGGTGGAGGAAAGACAGGCTGCAGGTTTCTTTTCAAATCCTAAAGGAGAGTTGGCGTCATTATCAGAAGGCAGTTAAAGCCGCCAAATCGAAGTTCTTTTCTGCGATAATTGCCTCAAACTCCCACAACCCCGAGCCCTTTTTTCCACCCTGAACTCAGTTCTACACCTCAGTGAACCTTCACCTCTAGAAGCTTCATCTGAGCTGTGTGAAAACTTCCTCCATTTCTTTTCTGAAAAAGTTGCAAACACCCGGGCACTCATTTCTCCACCTGCTCATGATCCGTCCATCCCATCTCATTATGTTGCTGTTCTTGACCACTTCGAGCCCATCTCTCTGTCTTCCCTGGAGCAGGTCATGTGCGGCATGAAGCCATCTGGCTCCCCTTTTGACGTTGTCCCCCCTCGACTCCTGAAGGAGCTTCTTCCTGTTCTGGGCCCTCCTGTTCTTGGCATTGTGAACAGCAGCTTAGCCTCAGGTGTGGTGCCAATAACTTTTAAACATGCTGCTGTCCAGCCCCTCCTGAAAAAACCTAGCCTTGACCCCTCAGTCATGTCCAACTTCCGGCCTGTCTCCAGACTCCCATTCACCTCTAAACCACTGGAAAAAATTGTGGAGTCTCAGTTGAAACAGTTTTTTGGGGATCACGCTATCCTAGAGTTATTCCAATCTGGCTTCAAATCTCTCCAGAGCACTGAAACTGCTCTACTGAAGGTTTTTAATGACATTTTCATATCCACAGACGCAGGTGATTCTGT
>NC_056502.1:46328239-46334567 GCF_014905685.2 Nematolebias whitei
TCCTATTGGACCTTACATCTGCTTTTGACACCATCGACCACAACATCCTCATTTCTAGACTGGAGCAGTGGGTGGGCATCACAGGGTCAGCCATTAAATGGTTTGGGTCCTACCTCTCTGACAGAACCTTCTGTGTCAATATCAAAGATTTTAGTTCGGCATCGACAGTGCTCCAGTGGGGGGTACCGCAGGGGTCCATCCTCTGTCCCCTTCTCTTTTCTTTATACCTGCTGCCACTAGGTGCTATTTTCCGCAAACACAACATACCCTTTCATTTCTACGCCGATGATTGCCAAATTTACTTCCCCCTGAGGCACAGAGGCACACGCTGTATTCAGCCTCTTCTTGACTGCCTGGCTGACATCCGGGACTGGATGGCTTTAAACTTCTTAAGCTTCAATGAGAAGAAGTCTGAAGTCATGCTGTTCCATCCCAGTGGCTCACTCATGAACCATGACATTGACCTTTTCTCTCTAGCCCCGCTAGAGAAACAAAAGGTCACTAATCTGGGGGTGATAATGGACCCGTCCTTAAAACTCAACAGTCACGTAAACATGATGGTCAAATCCTGTTTTTTTCAGCTGAGACGGCTGTCTAAGCTGAAGCCTATACTCTCCAAAAAGAACCTTGAAACAGTGATCCACGCCTTCATAACATCTAGGCTTGATTACTGCAATTCACTTCTGTTTGGAATCAGTCAGTCCTCCATTGCACGTCTACAACTGGTCCAAAATGCTGCAGCCCGATTTTTAACTGGTTCAGGCTATAGAGAGCACATCACGCCAGTTTTGGCCTCCCTGCACTGGCTACCCATTCACCTTCGGATCCAATTCAAAATTCTCATGTATGTTTTTAAATCACTGAACAGTTCCGCCCCATCCTATCTCACTGACCTTCTGCAGCCATATGTCCCACCGCGCTCTCTGAGGTCAGCAGACCAGATGCTTCTCTCAGTCCCAGAAACCCATCGTAAGCTCAGAGGTGACAGGGCTTTCGCTGTTGCAGGTCCACGACTGTGGAATGAGTTGCCACTGAGTGTCCGGCAGGCTCCCACACTCTCAGTCTTTAAGTCTTGCTTGAAGACCCACTTCTATTCTCTTGCCTTTAACACGGTGTGATTTGTTTTGGTCCTGTCTGTACTCTACACTGTTGGTCATTTTAGTTAGCTTCTGCTGCTATTTGTATCTGTATTTTTATTTTATGTTTTCCTGTCCGCTGTGCATGTTTGTTTTCTCTTGTACAGCACTTTGGTTGCCCTTGTTGCTGTTTCAAGTGCTCTATAAATAAATTGGTATGGTATGGTATGGTATGGTATACTGGACATCCCGATCGTAGACTCACAGCAGACTCTAACTTTGTCTGAGTGCTCTCCTCCTTTTATTCTCTCCCTCCCCCTAAATTGTGTGAGACTCATCTCCTTTGAGCAAAAACATGTTTAAAACTCAGGATAACATGCGAGGAGGTGATGGCTCATCTCCTCTGAGAAAAAACATGTTTGCTGGGAAAACTCAGGATAACATGCGAGGTGATGGCTCATCTCCTCTGAGATAAAACATGTTTGCTGGGAAACTCAGGATAACATGTGAGGAGGGCGGGCCAAGTCCTCCTCCCAGGCCCCCAAGTGACCCATGAGAACATTCCTCTTCTGCCTCAAAAACACTTTATATCACAGTTAGCTTCAAAACACTTTATATAACAGTCAGAAAAACAACATTATTTAAACTCTCAACTCAGAGGGGCGGGGTACACCCTGGACAGGTCGCAAGTCCATCACAGGGCCACATAGAGACAACCGTTCACTCTCTCACTCACACCTCGGGACAATTTAGAATTACCATTCAGCCTAACATGCATGTTTTTGGTCTGTGGGAGGAAACTGGAGCACCCGGAGAAAGCCCACGCATGCACGGAGAGAACATGCAAACTCCACCCAGAAAGGTCCCTGGACCGGGGTTTGAACCAAGGACCTGCTTGCTGAGAGGCAGCAGCTCTACCAGTTGTGCCACTGTGCTGCCCTTCTGTTTTCCCAACTCTCTTAATGGTTTCCGCCATCTTTTCTTGCATCTCTTTCATCTCTGCATGGATAAACTCCACCGAATCTTTGAGGTCATTTATACTTGCTTGCAGACCGTCCGCTCTCTCGTTTACCGTCAGCTTTATAGATGCTATGATGTTTTCAGCAAAGTCTGGGTCTTTCATCAACTGGTGACTTTTAGCTGACATCTTAGTTGGTGTATTTTCTGTGCTAATGGATTTGCGCTTACCACTTGCAACCATTATAAGGAGGTTTCAAAACGTCTTATTTTTTCTTCTACACTTTTTTAAAGCACGTTTGAAATGTTTAGCGAATTTATCGGTTTAAATGTTTTCTTGCGCTAATGTAACCTTGCTAGCTCCTTACTTATACTATTTCGGGAGTGTCATGAATAATCACAGAGATGGTACTCAAATTCAGACCAGGGCTGAGAAGGATTACAGACACAGAATAAAGTTCAGTGAGTTTATTTACAGTGCTGGGGTAAAGGAAGTCTGAGTTACTGGAAGGGGGAAAAAGGGGGAAGACAGATTAATGATGGGTAGGGGAATATTGTAGTTGTTTTGGATAAATGAATCTTTCTCTTACAGGTGGATCTTCAAAGGCAGACTCAGGGAGGAAGGCGAAGTGTCTGTCGGGTGAGTGAATCCTTGTATTTTCCAGGTATCTTGATTTGTATCTTACAGGTGGCGGCTGATGGAAGAGTGTCCGGCTGGGAGATAGAGTTCCACAGGGAAAGAGTCCAGTTTGGAGACGATTCGTCAAGTCTTGGTTCTTGGAGATGAGTCCTGGTTTTGCCTTGAAATCACAGGGAGACACAGGTTGATCAAACACAGGTTCACAAGAGAAAATACTAAAAATGGTTGTCTCACAGTACCCAAGGTGACTGAATGATTCAGCGAAGACTGGAACCTCCTCCAAGGCTTAAGTAGCAGCTGGACTCATTAACCAGATTGAAGGCAGGTGGTTGCTCAGGAACTCCGTCACCAGCACTCAGCAATTGCAGGGTGAGTACACTCAAACGGCACAGGCCTAACAGTAACCCCCCCTCAAACATCGCCTCTAGGCGATCGGAGACGTTTGTCAGGGTGACTCAGAAAAAAGTCCTTGATGAGACCAGGATCCAAGATGAAGGACCTGGGGATCCACGATCTCTCCTCAGGACCGTAACCCTCCCAATCAACTAAAAACTGATGTCCACGACCCCGTCGTCGAACATCCAGGATCCTGTGAACGGTGAAGACAGGCACTCAAACGGCACAGGCCTAACAGGGAGAGCTTGCTAAAAGTGACCACTCGCGCCGCCATCTTGCTCGGCCCCCAATTAGCCTGAAAATTTCATGTAACTTTGATGCTTAAACTACGTAGTAATAACGCGTAAACAACACGAACCTTACGCGTTATTTTAAGGCTCAAATTCACCTGTTTTTGTCCCACTGCACTTCTTGTCACTTGGAGTTGCGTCTCTTGGTTGTTTGTTTGTTGTTTATTGGTTGTTTCAGCTCAAGGGCTAAACCACTTTAGAAATAGAGGAGTGCATCCCTCCCTTCAACGACCATATAACTCACTGTCTTAAACCCTATTCGCACGGGATTAGTTTTACCTAGGTACCACATGTAATAAATAAATTACTTCCCAACGTCTGCTTTTTCGATTGGGATAACCAAAGCCTGTGATTCAGCTGAAATTTACGGACATCTTCCATACCATACCGTACCATACCATTTTATTTATAGAGCACATAAAACAGTGACAAGGCCAACCAAAGTGCTGTACAGATAGACCAATATACAAAATGAGGTAAATCAGAATATAGACATAAAAACGATGCAAGATATGATGTTACAGTGATGCAAGTCGCGCTAAGCTCAGATGGACAACATGTCACCGGCCATGCAGCCGCTGACCCACCAGTTGAAATGCACTTGTGATCTGTCCAGGGTGTCCCTCGCCTCTCGTACAGTGATGGCTGGACATGGGCACCAGCGAGCCTGCTACCCGAAAAGGAAGAAGCGGGTAAATATGATGGATGGATGGATGGATGGATGGATGGATGGATAGATGGATGGATTGTCTTTCATTACTGATATTTTTTCATTCAACCTTTATTTCTACAGGTTAGTCTCATTGAGCCTCAGGGACTCATTTACAGGAGAGATCTGATTTTAACTAAGAGTGATGACAACAGTAGCCAGTCATTAAAAAAAGCATACAAAATGAAAATAAATGAAAGAAAATGGTATTAAAAAACAAAAACAGCTACATTATAAAGAGATATAAAATACTTAAAACAGGAACATGTCTGCATTGGTTTTAGCAGTTGTTTGAAATCACTTAGAGAGGTCAAGGTCGAGATCTTCAGATCTTTTTGTAAGACATTCCTTAATACAGTGATAAACATCCAGCAATAAGCACTTTTACATTATTTAGTACGCATTTCAAATTAATAATTGATTATTCAATTTTGGGGATAACATGAATGTGATATGATATATTACCTAAACATGCATTTGTGATCGTTTCAGTCATCTTAGTTCAATCTAAAAACATGCTTCCTGTTTTCTGGTACAAAAACATCAAGCTAAAACTAAAAGTTTAGGACAAAAGACACCAACACATCTCCACTGTTTGACAGCAGATTAAACCTTCATAAAATGACTTGTACATATCAAATGTTTGAGACCGTTGTTTTCAGATGGCAGAAGTTTTGGTCTTGTTGCAGCTGTTAACTTGTCTTTCTTCAGAGAACGTATAATAATCCAGACTGATGAGGATTTGAGTGATGTCTCCTGAAGGTATGATACTGATTGCTTCCCACAATGGAATTGGAAAATATGTGAAATATGTTTCAACCAAAAAAAAAACTTTATTGTAAAATTGTTTATTTCAGTGCAAAACGTATGGAGAAATACATCATCAAAATGCTTAGTGATTCATCTATTTACAGAATTTAAAATGTGTTAGAAGGGTTAGCTCTGTCAGCTAACAGGTTGGACTCCCTACTGGAGTTTCTGTGTGTACTTTAGATGTTCTCGTTAGGACCTTTTTTTTTCCAATACACACCAACTTGTGAGGATCCATTGCTAGTTAGGGGTGCAATGTCACACTAAAATAAAGTTTGTTTGTTTTTTAATTGTTTACCACAGAGAATAAAACCTAAAAAAATGAAATACAAATTATATGTTTGTACTATTATAGATGCAAGAATGTTGTGTAGATGTGTATTTTATCCTCAAAAGTGGCCACAGAGAAAATGATCTGGGTCACAGTTTTCTTGAACTTGTAAAAAGAGACATGGGTTTGACAGAAAGGGGTGTGGCTGGAGGTGTGACGGGGGGTGTGGCAGGTGAAGCAGTGTGGAAAGACAGCATACAGACCGGTGGAGCTCCAGAGTTTGCTCAGGATAGCTGATGTTTGGGCTTCATGGTGAAGTTTGACCCAAGGTTCAAGAGGACTTCATATTGAACTCAACTAATTGCCACACAAGGATTGGTCCTGTTTCCTGGAGTGTGTTTGGTGGAGTGCGCTCCAGACCTGGAGAAGGAAACCCCGACCCGCTGAAACGTTTCCTTATCTTTTTCGTTTTGTTTTAAAAGACCAAGTCTGGTGAATCACATGGGCCCCAACAATTCATTTTATTTATTTGTATCTTGATAGTTTTGAGTGCATAAATGCAGACATTTCATTGGACATTTTATTATTATTATTATTGAGAGATCTCTCTTCTTAGTATAAAATAGGTGAAACTGATTTATTTCAGAGACTTTTTATTTTTCTCTGTAAAGTCAAATCAGTGAGACGATTCCGTTTTGTTTGGTGTTAATTACTGTTAAGGAGTGTGTGAGTGCCAGATTATTTTGAAGTTTTGGTCGGAACAGCTGATTTTTGTTTGTTAAATACAGCGTGCTCCACCCACCTGCACTTCTGAGCTGATGTGTCCCAGTGTATTTTATTTTATTTATTTATTTATTCAAATTGTTCTTTCTAGTGTTAATTAGGACAGGCCATTATCATACTCATATTTCTAACCTTTAAAAAATAATTTAAAGAACTCTCTTGAGCGTGTATAAGTTCCTGTTTAGAGGGGGTTTTGTTCCAGGGGGACCAAAACCTTGTCCTCATATGTTCAAATGCCATTTTTAAGGTTTAGGCCTAAGATGTGAATTAAGTTTAGGTTAGGTTTAGAGTTAGGCATGAACTAGTAATGGTTAGGTTTAGAGTGTAGGGGGCCAAGATGGTCTAGGGGTGTATTATGAAATTCTTTATCAAAAGGGCTCGTGAACGATCGGCACA
>NC_056502.1:46334667-46337102 GCF_014905685.2 Nematolebias whitei
GTATAAGAAAAACAGTAATAACATCTAAGATATGAACTAAGAAAAACTTCAACTAAATATACACTAAGCACTCATAACATAAAAACATTGAACATCAGCACAAACATGAACATGAGTCTGTGTGAGCAGATGAGCACGCATGAACACATCAACATTGAAACAGATCAGCAGCAACATGAAACAGATCAGCAGCAACATGATGTGATTTTTCACAGTGATTATTCTAGTTAGAGATTCATGAGTCTAACAGCCTCAGGGTAGAAGCTGTTCCTCAGTCTAGTGGTTCTACACTTAATGCTCCTCAACCTCCTTCCTGAGGGGAGTGGGGCAAAAAGTGTGTGCTGGGTGAGTGAGGTCCTTCATGATGCAGGTAGCCCTCTTCCTGCATCTAGAGGTGTAGATGTCTGTGATGGTGGGGAGGCTGACTCCAACAGACTTCTGTGCAGCCTTCATCACTCTCTGCAAAGCTTTTCTTTCTGCAGCTGTGCAGCCTCCATGCCACACGTTGATACTGGAGCACGGATTGCTCTCCACTGCACACCTGTAGAAGGAGGTGAGGACTGAGCTTCCCAGACCAGCTCGCCTCAGCCGTCTGAGGAAGTAGAGTCTCTGGTTAACTTTTTTGATCAGGCTGGTGGTGTTGTTGCTCCAGCTGAGGTTGTCATTCATGTGTACACCCAAGTACTTGTAGCTGGAGACCACTTCCACTGCAGATCCTTTTATGTTCAGGGGGGTGTAGATGTTTTTGTTCCTTCTAAAGTCCACAATCATCTCCTTTGTCTTCTTCACATTGATGTGAAGGTTATTCTCTTTGCACCAGCTCTCCAGGTGTTCCACCTCTTGCCTGTAGCTGGACTCATCATTGTTTGTGATGCATCCCACCACCGCTGTATTGTCTGCAAACTTTACAATGTGACAGCCTGGATGGGTAGCTGCACAATCATACATGAGCAGAGTAAACAGGAGGGGGCTCAACACACATCCCTGAGGAGAGCCAATGCTGAGGGTTATGGTGAAGGAGGAGAAATTGTGGATCCTCACTAACTGTTGTCTGTTTGTTAAGAAGTCTAGTACCCAGTTGCAAATGGAGGGGCTTAGTCCTAGTGTGGATAGTTTGTCCATCAGGGTTTGGGGGATCATGGTGTTGAAGGCGGATGTGAAGTCCACAAAGAGCATACGGACGTAAGAGTTTTTCTGCTCCAGGTGGTTGAGCGCAGTGTGGACCACAGAGGAGATGGCATCCTCTGTTGATCGGTTCTCACGGTATGCATACTGATGAGGGTCCTCGTTGATGGTTGTTTTGATGTGGGTCATGACCAGTTTTTCGAAGCATTTAGCAACTATCGGGGTGAGGGCCACTGGCTGATAGTCATTCAGACCAGTCACTGTAGAGCTTTTTGGGACTGGGATGATGGTGGCAGTCTTCAGGCAGGTGGGAACTGTCTCCAGGGAAAGTGAGGTGTTAAAGATGTCTGCTAGCACCTCGCAGAGCTGATCAGCACATTCCTTCAACACTTTTCCAGGGATGTTGTCTGGGCCAGTTGCTTTGTGCGGATTAATCCTCCTGAAGGTACTCCTTACTTCTGCCGAGGTCACGCTGAGATGCTCTTCATCCGGTGGTGAGGTGAGTCTGGTGCTGGGTGGTCTGTTCGGGTCCTCAAAGCGTGCATAGAACTTTTTGAGGGCATCAGGCAGAGATGGGTCTTTGGGGCATTGTTCGCCCCTTCCTTTATAATCTGTTATGCACTTTATGCCCCTCTACATGCTCCGAGGGTCTTGTGAGATGAATTGACGCTCGATCCTCTGTGCATATGTGGCCTTGGCCCTCTTAATACCAGCAACCAGCTCTTTTCTTGTCCTACTCAGCTCCTCTGAGTTTCCAGACCTGAAGGCAGTGTTCCTGGCTTCCAGCAGGGTACGCACCTCTGCATTCAGCCAAGGTTTTCTTTTTAGGTAGCTTTTAACATTTCTGATAGTGGAGACGGTTTCAGTACATGTACTAATGTAACCCAGAACTGAGGATGTTTATTGGTCAAGATCAAGCGAACCTCCATTTTCAGCAGCTTCTCTGAAAACCTGCCAATCTGTTCGGTCAAAACAATCTCTCAGTATGGGGCCATTGTCCTGGATCCAGCATTTAACTTCCTTTTGTACCGGTCTGGAACGTCTCAGCGGGGGCATGTAAGCAGGAGCCAGGAAGATTGAGATGTGGTCTGACAGTCCTAGGTGGGGGCGGGGTTCGGCTTTGTATGCATCTTTTACGTTCGTGTAAACACGGTCCAGCGTCTTGTCTCCACGTGTCGGAATCGCCACATGCTGATTAAAGCTTGGGAGACAGTCCTTTAGATTCACGTGGTTAAAGTCTCCGGCTACAACGTAAAGAGCCTTGGGGTGTTTGCTCTGCAGCGAGCTGATGATATCATGAAGCTCCTGCA
>NC_056502.1:46337202-46341479 GCF_014905685.2 Nematolebias whitei
CCAAGCAACATGTCTGTGGGTAAATCTGGCAACACTCAGACTGCGAGCTCTACACAAGTTTATGAGAGTAAGTTTGCTGAACTTGATAAAATGTATCAACATCTTTACCAACTTCAACAAAATACCACCACCACTTTAAATCAAGTTTCTCACAGTGTAGCTGCCTTAGACAGCAAGATAATCAACTTAATTCCTGCCACTCCTGCTAACCCACCTTCTGTTCCCAGCCTGTCTCCAAGTCCTGTGTTGCCATTCAGAGAACCAGATCTGAGACCTTCTGAACATTTTGAAGGTAATATCAGTCAATGTGGGGGATTTTTGCTCCAATGCAACTTGGCCTTCGCTCGCTCCCCATCTCTTTTTCCGAATGATTACGCTAAAATGACTTACATTGTTTCAGCATTAAAGGGAAAAGCTCTCCGTTGGGCCCAAGCGTTTCTAATTGCCCATTCTCCTGATTCTCTAACTTCTCAAGCTTTCATTCAAGAATTCCAACGTGTATTCGACCATCCACTCCACCAGGAGGCGGCCGCAAAACAACTATTATCACTACGACAAGGTAGTAAGTCGGCAGCCGATCACTCTGCAGACTTTCGTATTGTGGCTGAGGAGGCTGGATGGGACGAACTAGCATTAAGAGGTACATATATTAATTCTTTAAATGAGAACATAAAGGACCAGCTTGCCTCCCGGGATGAACCCGGAAGCTTGGATGAATTAATCGCTCTCTCTATCCGCATCGACAACAGAATAAAGGAACGTAGAAAGGAAAGAAACTACGTTACCCATAATCCTCAGCATGTTTTTTTTTCGGTCAACCGAGAATAACAACACCAGAACTTCCTCATCGCCAGAGTCTGAACCTGAACCGATACAGGTGGGGAGGACCCGACTATCTCCTGAGGAAAGACAGAGACGATATGCCACGAAGGTCTGCATCTACTGTGGTGACAAGGGACACTTTGTCGCCACTTGTCCTGTACGGGGAAACGGACCGGCTCGGCAGTAAAACAGGGGACGCCTCCGAGTTCATCCCAAATCTCCCCTGCCTCGCTTCTGTCTGTACCTGCTACCATACTTCATGATCAAATTAAATTGCCCGTTTCTGCTCTTATCGATTCTGGTGCAGAACAAAGTCTGATCTCCAGAGACATAGTGGAACAACTCCAACTCCCCACCGTACCACTCACCTCATCTCGCTCCATCACAGGGCTAACTGGACAACATCTTGCCCAAATCACTCACAAGGTCTCGGATCTTCACGTTGTTGTCTCTGGCAATCATCATGAGCTGGGTGAGTTTCTTGTCTTTTATTCACCCATATCTCAGTTAATTTTTGGGTATCCCTGGCTCACCAAACACAACCCCATTTTTAATTGGTCAGAACGTCGTTTAGAGAGTTGGAACAAGGATTGTTTAATGTCCTGTCTTAAAACGGCTGTCTCTACTCCCGTTAAAGGGGGGGAACCCCCCCGATGATATTGATTTAACTAAGGTTCCCCCAGTTTACCATAGCCTGGCCCACGTTTTCAGTAAGAGTAAAGCCTTGACACTACCCCCGCACAGACCTTACGACTGTGCTATTGAACTCCTTCCTGATGCTACATTTCCATCCAGTCGGTTATATAACCTTTCAGGCCCCAAAAAGGAGTCTATGAAAGATTACATTGAAGACTCCTTAGCATCAGGCATAATCCGCCCCTCCACTTCCCCACTAGGGGCAGGGTTTTTTTTGTGGACAAGAAAGATAAGACCCTCAGACCCTGTATTGATTATCGAGGATTAAATGCAATCACTGTAAAGAATAAATACCCCCTTCCACTAATTGATTCAGTTCACAATCAGCTCCATTCTGCAACCATATTCACCAAGCTAGACTTATGCAATGCATACCATTTGGTAAGAATAAAGGAGGGGGACAAATGGAAGACTGCTTTTAAGACCCCCCTTGGACACTTTGAATATTTGGTGATGCCTTTCGGACTCACAAATGCACCCGCTGTTTTCCAGGCTCTCATTAATGATGTCCTATGAGATTTTTTGGATGACTTTGTTTTTGTCTACTTAGATGATATTTTGATCTACTCCCGTGATGAAAGAGTACATGTTAACCATGTTAAGGCTGTACTACAGCGTTTGTATGAGAATCAACTATTTGTAAAAGCCGAAAAGTGTGATTTTCATGTAACCTCTGTCCCCTTCTTGGGTTTCATTTTGGAGAAGGGACAGTTTTGTGCAGACCCAGAGAAGGTCTGAGCTGTCACTGACTGGCCAGTCCCTAAAGACCGCAAACAACTCCAGCGGTTCCTGGGCTTCGCCAACTTCTATAGACGGTTCATTCAAGATTACAGCCGGATTGCTGCTCCCCTCACTCAACTCACCTCCACATTAAAAACCTTTTGTTGGACTCCTGAGGCAGACGCAGCGTTTGGTGAGTTGAAAGCTCGTTTCTCCTCTGCTCCTATTTTGTGCCACCCTGACCCCAAGAGGCAATTTATTGTAGAGGTTGATGCCTCGGATCTCGGTGTTGGGGCAGTCCTGTCCCAACGTTCAGACGCAGACAACAAGGTCCATCCCTGTGCCTTTTTCTCTCGGCGACTCTCCCCAGCTGAAAAGAACTATGACGTGGGCAATCGTGAACTATTGGCTATCAAATTGGCTCTGGAAGAATGGAGACACTGGCTCGAGGGTTCCGAAACACCTTTTGTTATTTGGACTGACCATAAAAATCTAGCCTACTTGCAGAACGCTAAGAGACTAAACCCCAGACAAGCCCGATGGTCCTTATTTTTTGCCAGATTCAATTTTTCCATAACATACATACCCGGTTCTAAAAACGTTAAACCCGATGCTCTCTCCAGACAGTTTTCACCCTCAGGTTCTCCCAAGACCAACTCAAGCATTCTCCCATCCACTTGCTTTGTGGGGACCCTCACCTGGGATATCGAAAACACCATCAGATTGGCACAAGCTTCTGAACCTGACCCTGGCTCTGGACCACCTGGAAGGAGGTTTATCCCCAAATCAGTTATTGGTAAGGTACTTGACTGGGTCCATAACATCGCTTTACCAGCCATCCCGGAGTCACACGTATGATTGCCTTCTGTAAAAGACATTTCTGGTGGCCAACTCTGTATCCTGATATCACAGACTTTGTCTCTGCCTGTTCAACATGTGCGCGAAACAAGAATGGAAATCAACAGCCTGCCGGTCTCCTTCAGCCTTTACCCATCCCAAGTCGTCCCTGGTCACACATCTCTCTGGACTTCGTCACTGGTCTCCTGCCCTCTGAAGGTAACACTGTCATTCTTACTATCATTGACAGATTTTCCAAGTCTGCACACTTCGTCCCTCTACCCAAATTACCCACCGCTTTGGAGATCGCTCACCTGATGGTCACCCACGTTTTTCGCCTTCACGGCATCCCCCTGGACATCCTGTCGGACCGTGGACCCCAGTTCATTTCTCAGGTCTGGAAGGCATTCTGTACTACCCCCGGAGCTAAGGTTAGTCTCACTTCTGGTCATCACCCCCAGTCTAATGGTCAATCCGAAAGGTGTAACCAAGAACTTGAAACATCATTACGCTGTGTCATCAATAACAATCCTGGTGCAAACACTTACCTTGGGTCGAATATGCTCATAACTGTCACACCTCCTCTGACACTGGTTTTTCTCCCTTTGAAATTTCACTGGACTACAACCCTCCCTTGTTCCCCAACGATGAACCTGAAGCATTGGTCCCCTCCGTCCAACACCACCTCCGACGTTGTTGCAAGATATGGAACCAGACAAGAAGAGCCTTAATGCGTACCACCCACCGGAACAAAAGGTTTGCCGACCGGCACCGTTCATCCGCACCCTTGTATCAAGTAGGACAGAAGGTATGGCTCTCCACCAGAGATATTCAGTTAAAGGACTTTCCGAGGAAACTCTCCCCTAGGTTCATCGGGCCTTTTCCCGTGGAGAGAATCCTAAATCCCTCTGCTGTGAGGCTCCGTCTGCCCTCCTCCATGAAGGTCCACCCGACCTTTCATGTGTCGCAGATCACTGTGGGTGTCAGCTCCCTCAACCTGTAAATATTCACCTGTACACCTGCACCTGTAAATACTCCTGGAACCTGGAAACTCACCTTCAGAGCTGAAGACTCTGCACCCACCTGTAAGAAGACATTACTCTCCAACTTACCTGACGAATCTGCTCCACAGAAAACTAATCCTCGTTCTTATCATTTTCAGATCCCGACCCCATCCTTCCCTGGTTTAAATAAACTTATTA
>NC_056502.1:46341579-46347900 GCF_014905685.2 Nematolebias whitei
CGGTGTGTGTGTGTGTGTGTGTGTGTGTGTGTGTGTGTGTGTGTGTGTGTAGCTTTGGCGCTATATAAATAAACTGAATTGAACTTCATGGATCTCTTTTCAGCAGTTCATAAGTAATCCAACATTTTCCAGTCAGGTCATCTGGACAGTTTCTTTTTTTGTGTTGAAACGTTTCACCTTCGATCCGCAAGGCTTCATCAGTCAAGGAAACACGCCACAAAACTGATTCTTCCCCCAACAGCTTACTCCAAAGTGGAACAAACCAGTTTTGTTTGTGATAAGTTGGTCTCTTTGGTACGCCCCTCCTCCCTCTTCCTTGTTGACAGTCATGTCAAACTGGTTGAAAACAACAAAGTCCATGCTCAGTAATCTAGGTATACAATCCAACATTTTTCAGTCAGGTCATCTGGACAGTTTCTTTTTTTTGTGATGAAACGTTTCACCCAGAGCCCTATAAAGAGAGTTGCGACACTCCCACAGACTCCCAGAGCCCTATAAAGAGAGTTGCGACACCCACAGACTCCCATAGAAAGAGTGGAATGCGGAAGTCACGTGGGTCATGAAGCGGCAAATAGTTACAAACAGCAGCGGTTCCAGCATTGAACGTAGTTAATTCTCCGTGTTTTCTCCGGTAAGTTGATGAAAATACGACACTTTTGTGCTATTGTGAAGCGCTATCTGACTGTTCTGTACCACAGTTTATCACCATTAATACTTCATGTCACCAGTTTTAGTTAATGAAACATGTTAAATTGCTAGTTGTGTTTTAACTGCAGCTGCTCTACAACATGACGGTTTAATCAATCAACCTTTATTTATACAGGTAAATCCCATTGAGCCTCGAGGACTCATTTACTAGAGAGACCTGATTTCATCAAAGAATGATGACAACATGACAACAAGATTGATGTAATTTAGTTAAAGTTATAGATCATTTGTCAAAGACTGCAGCATAAATTGTGACATTATCATTAAAGAAAAACGTGATTGTGGAGATGAGTCAATTTTTTTCATGTTTTCCAGGTAAACCAGAGGAGAATGACTTGAGTGAACTGAATGTTGCATTCAAAGTATCACAAAGGTACAAGATCTCATTTTCTGTCTTCCCAAATCAATAACAGCTTAATCAAGATCCATCCATCCATTTTCTTTACCCGCTTATTCCATTTTGGGTCACGGGGGTCGCCGGTGCCCATGTCCAGCAATCACTGTGCGAGGGGCGGGGTACACCCTGGACGGGTCGCAAGTCCATCACAGGGCCACATAGAGACAAACGAGACAAACAACCATTCACTCTCTCACTCACACCTAGGGACAATTTAGAGTTACCAATCAGCCTAACATGCATGTTTTTGGTCTGTGGGAGGAAACCGGAGTACCCGGAGAAAACCCACGCATGCACGGAGAGAACATGCAAACTCCACCCAGAAAGGCCCCTGGACCGGGGTTTGAACCAGGGACCTGCTCACTGAGAGGCAGCAGCTCTACCAGTTGCGCCACCGTGCTGCCTGCTTAATCAAGATGTTTGAATAAAATTACTTTAACACCATAACCTTCACAAAGTTGGTATTTACTGCAGGACTGTTCATTTACATTAGTTTTATATTATTAGTTTAGCGTTTGGTAATCATGGGTCACGTTGAGATGAGACTCTTTCAAGACAGAACAAGAAATAAGAATTATTACCAAGAATATATCAGCATCAATAAACTGTAGGAAGTAACAAAAAAACTTATTAAACTATCACAGGTACATTGAGATGGAGCTGGGAAGTTATTCTTCATGCCAGTTGCCTTCATCTAATCTTTTGTAAAAAATATGTCTGAATTTATTTTCCATTGTTAACATTTTTCTTTGCAGGACTGCGTTAATTTTCTTGTCTGTGAGTTTCTTCTATCCTGCTTATGTATTTTTTGTGTTCTAATTGTTCCTCAGGTTTTTCATCTCTGTTCCCTGACTGCCTGTTGATTCACCCTCCTGGTCCTGTTGATCCTGGATCATCAGTTCCTGACATGTCCCCGTCCTCTGAGGACACATTTTCATCTTTCCATCATCTCACTCACCTCATTTCTGTTTCTTCCTCAGTCTCTGAAATTACAACAGCACTGTTAGAATGAAGATTATTGTTCAATAAAAATATGACATCTTATTGTAACACTGTTCGTACCAAAGTTTAATTTAGAACAACATGTGTGATCACTGGCAGCATGATGGCGCAACTGGTAGAGCTGCTGCCTCTCAGTGAGCAGGTCCTTGGTTCAAACCCCGGTCCAGGGGCCTTCTGGGTGGAGTTTGCATGTTTTCTCCGTGCATGCGTGGGTTTTCTCCAGGTACTCCGGTTTCCTCCCACAGACCAAAAACATGCATGTTAGGCTGATTGGTAACTCTAAATTGTCCCTAGGTGTGAGTGAGAGAGTGAATGGTTGTTTGTCTCGTTGCGACCCGTCCAGGGTGTACCCCGCCCCTCGCACAGTGATTGCTGGGCATGGGCACCAGCAGCCCCCGTGACCCAAAATGGAATAAGTGGGTAAAGATAATGGATGGATGGATGGATGATGTGTGATCACTGGTCAGATCACTGGTCAATGGATCAACATGCAGTGGAAGTTCTGCTGTTCTTCTCATTTGGTTCTGGTCGATGAACAAATGGTTGAACCTCCTTCAGTCTCACACGTCCTGACTGTGTCTTTGTAAACTGTCCTCTCTCTTAATGTGCCTGTAGAGTGACATTAGTTTATTTTCTTGTACATTTCTTTGACAGTTAAACATTTTGAGGCCTGATTGAAAATGATTGTGCAGATTGAATTTACAGCTCTCACTTTGTGTTGTTGTGATGATGATGATGATGATGGTGCTGCTGCTGACTTGAGATGATGTCATTAATAAACAGTATAAATGGCAGTAAAAGTACTTTAATAAAGCTTGTAAATGGCAGTAAAAGTACTTTATTAAAGCTTGTTTTACATTTTACATATTTTATAATAAATTGTTTGGAAATTCAGTTTTTGCACAATTAACACTTATTTTGTCATCTGTTATGATTTTACAGTTTCATTTAAATTAACATTTTAATCAATGAATTACAATTTTACAATAGTTGTCAGGCTACAATCACCTCAATTATCCAGGTACTTGGTTGCCATAAAAAAAAAAAAAAGACAAATACAACAATTATATTCAGTCTCTCTTGTAAATGAGTCCTCGTGGCTCAATGGGACGAACCTGTTTAAATAAAGGTTGAATTAATATCTTCTATAGAAATCAAGAATTCATCCAGATGATCTGAGGTAAGCTGGAGCAGATCTGAACTGCTGCATGGAGGACAAGGTGGAGCATTCTCATGCAGAGAACATCAGAAATAGCTTTATAACAGGTGTTACTCTGATCTATTATTTATCGTGTGTAACGTTATAAAACACTGACATGGCTATATTGATCATTGTATTGCATATAAAAAAAAATTCCAACAAATATGTGTTTGCAGACTCGTTCCCTTCTAAAATTTAATGATAAATGTATCAGCTGCTTCTAAAAATGCTTTGATAAAATGCATAGTCTGTGAAATAATCAGTAATCAGTTCGTTACTGCTCAATAATTACTGAAAGACACCAGGTAAAGTAAGAAAAGTCGATTTTTGTGTTATATTGCGCCAGCAGCCGCTCAAACTGACTGACAGCAATGAGCTGTTTGGAACTATTGAGAGCTGCATGAACCACGTGACCGTGTATCGGCGAGTTCAAAGAGTGTCGCAACTCTCTCTTTATAGGGCTCTGGTTTCACCTTCGATCCAGAAGCCTTCATCAGTCATAAGCTGTTGGGGGAAGAATCAGTTTTGTGGTGTGTTTCCTTGACTTAAAGCCATGATTTTACCTACATGATGTTTGGAGCTGAAGATCCTCCTCAGATTGACACCATTCCACCATCCACAAAGTGAAGTATAGCAGGGTTGTCAATCGACTCATTTGACCTGACAGACATCATGTTCATTTGAATATCACTCTCTGAGTTGGTCTCTACATAACGGTGTAAGGTGCTGTAGTAGTGGTCTTTGGTGCTGAACTTATAGAGAGAAGAGATCTTCTCCCAGTCCTTATTGGATGGAGTAACAATGTTTTCAGGTGCTGTCTTGTTAAAAAAGCTCTTCAGGTTCCTCTCAGCAAGATTTTTGGCGTGTTTATTGGTGTACGAATCCATCAAGTCACTCTCCTCCTGAGCATATGCTCTCCAGAACTTCAGTTGCTGATAGTTGATGGGGGAAGTGCAGCGAGCGAGACAGATGAGCAGGAGGCTGGACAACATGATGGAGGTGATGAGCAACCAACCCAGAATCTGCAATCAGCATCAACACACAGTGTCAGCACTTCTATTTCAAACTAACTATTCTCCCATATAAAAATGAATGTGACATGTGAACATCACAAATGAAGAATGCTTTATTTAAAACCCATGATTCACCATGTCCTGGATGACTGAGAATTTACACCAAAAAAAATGATCATTTATGTTTTTGGATTTTTGTGTACACTCAGAATGAAACTTCTCTTTGTGTTTTTTAGACTGTAAGCCAGATTGTTGGTGTCTGGTTGTACAGTAGTCCCTCGTTTTTATCGCAAATGTTTGGGACCATGCCCACCTGCGATAAGTGAAAAACAAGTTCACTTCAAGTTCAGTAAACTTCGTTATGACATGTGCCAGACTATAATCACACTCATCTCCTGTTACTCCCAATCCCTCCTTAATTAAACAATTTAAATTTAAATACTGTAACATTTTAAATAAACAATCCATGCAGCATGGATTGTTTATTTAAAATGTTACAATATTTAAATTTATATTGTAGAGAAGAGAAGTGCAGCAGGACATCTAAGGGCCCTTCACACAGATCTGCAGCACGGAGCAGAAATGTACTTCTTGATTAATTGCACTGAAACAACTGAACATGAAGTTCTAAAATAATTAAAAATAACTTTTAACACTTTTATATTTTGTGATTATGATGATTTTACATTGTGACATACTTAGAATTTTAAGTTGGAAGATAAAAGTCGATCAGTGCATCTGGACAGCAAAGGGCTAATCCTTCACAAAGTTGCTGCAGGAGAAATGTGTGCATGCAGAGAATGAGATCAGCTGATCAGCTGCAGGAAGGAGCTTCCCCTGCACTTGTGGGCTGCACACATGGTGCAAAAGCATTTAAAATAAAAAAACGCGATATAGCGAATCCGCACAAAACTAACAGCGAAGTAGCAAGGAACTTTACAGGTACATTTAAGGTACATTTAAAATATGACATTTATATGGAACACTATTCCTGGGGAATGTACATAATTGGATTTATGATTTCTGCCTTTTGGAGCTGGTGGTCACCGGGATTATCGACAAATTATGAAGAATGTGCCGTGCTTGTCAACACTCAGACTATGCTGTGTGAACTATCTGTGGACCTGTGTCAGAGATGAGCCGGCTGATAGACGTGCCATCTTTTTTCAGGACTATGGAACTTTCTGGCAGTGTTCACAGACGGTGGGAAGGAATAGATCTCGGTGAAGTTGCAAGCTTGACTTGGTGTATGTAATCACAATTTTGGCTGTTTGCAGTCGCCATGAGATGACATGTACTGGCAAGACTATAAAGGCAGATAGAAATTAACAGAGCTCGGCCTGGCCCAAAACAAATGTTGAGATCTGAATCTGGCTCTGGCCTTCGACGGCCGACTATCTCAATTTCTCCTGGATGTTATGGAAACAAGACGCTCTGCTCCACACTAGGGCTTTAACAGACTACTCGAGTAATCTACACATCGATTCATAGGACACCTATCGAGGTTTTTAATTTCACGTCGAGTATTCGTGGTGACGTCATTACGCCGCCGTTACGTCATTGCGTCACATGTCACGTGATCCGCACCGGCGCAGGTTACAAAATGGATTCCTCCAAGCAGACGGATGGAGCAGAGCAGGGCCATTCTTGACAAACAGGTAGAAATACATCAATAGTCTGGAAATATGTCACTAAAGATGAATCTTCTGGTTCATCTACTGTAAGGAAACAGAAAATGAAACAACTTCCTGACTGTTTGGAGCGTGTTGCGAACCGGTGTTACACCATATTTTGTGACAGTAGGGGGCGGTGTTGCACTGTTGCAGGTCACAGGGTATGGTGTAACACCGGGTCCAATCTACCAAACCAGCTTCCTTCTGACCTTGTTTCACAAACAAAAAGCAAAAAAATATTTGAGGCATTTCAGCTGCTGCTGCTGCTGTTTTTTTTTTCTCCCTGATTGGTTGGCAGCACTAATCATACTCACCTGCTACAGATGA
>NC_056502.1:46348000-46349523 GCF_014905685.2 Nematolebias whitei
TCGTCTCCTGCTGCAGTCTCCAAGGTTCCCTCGTCTCCTGCTGCAGTTTCCAAGGTTCCCTCGACTCCTGCTGCAGTTTCCAAGGTTCCCTCGTCTCCTGCTGCAGTTCCCAATTTTCCCTCGTCCCCTGCTGCAGTTCCCAAGTTTCCCTCATCCCCTGCTGCAGTTTCCAAGGTTCCCTCGTCTCCTGCTGCAGTTCCCAAGGCTCCCATGCCGTCTGCTGCAGCCCTCCAGGCTCCCACGCCGTCTGCTGCAGCCCTCCAGGCTTCCACGCCGTCTGCTGCAGCCCTCCAGGCTCCCACGCCATCTGCTGCAGCCCTCCAGGCTCCCACGCCATCCGCTGCAGCCCTCCAGGCTCCCATGCCGTCCGCTGCAGCCCTCCAGGCTCCCACGTTGCAAGCAGTGTTCCCTTGGGCCCTGTGTTTTGGACGGCCTCCCGGCCGCCCCCCTGACCTGGCCCGGTCTGATGGACAGCCTCCCGGCCGCCCGCCGGAACAGTGACTCTTAGGGACGATCCCTTGACCGTCCAAATCCCTCGTGTCCCTTTTCTGGCTCCTAGTGTTTTGTTTTCTCTGGCTCCTCGTTTTCTCTGGCTCCTCATGTCCTCGTTCTCTCTGGCTCCTCGTGTCCTCGTTCTCTCTGGCTCCTCGTGTCCTCGTTCTCTCTGGCTCCTCGTGTCCTTGTTCTCTGGCTCCTCGTGTCCTCATTCTCTGGCTCCTCGTTCTCTGGTTCCTCGTGTCCCCTTCTCTGTGGTTCCTCGTGTCCTTTTTTCTCTGTGGTTCCTCGTTTTCTGGTTCCTCGTGTCCTTTTTCTCCTCGTGTCCTCGTTCTTTGGGATCCCTCGTGTCCCTTTTCTGGTTCCTCGTGTCCCTTCTCTGTCCCCTCGCGTCCTCATTCTCTGGCTCCTCGTTCTCTGGTTCCTCGTGTCCCCTTCTTTGTGGTTCCTCGTGTCCTTTTTTCTCTGTGGTTCCTCGTTTTCTGGCTCCTCGTGTCCTTTTTTCTCTTTGGCTCCTCGTGTCTCGTTCTTTGTGATCCCTCGTGTATTTTCTCTGGCCCCTCGTGTCCCTTTTCTGGCCCCTCGTGTCCTCATTCTCTGGTTCCTCGTTCTCTGGTCCCTTGTGTCCTTTCTCTGGTCCTCGTGTTTTCCTCGGGCCCTCCACCCTTGCAGTGCCACCCTCCACCCACCCTAGTCCTTCGGGAGGGGGGTCTTTTGGGGACGCCTGGAGGCGTCCTGGGGGGGGGGGGGGTACTGTAAGGATGTTACTTTTCTGTGGCCCGGTGTGTCTGTTTCCCTCGTGCTCCCTCATTAGTTTCCATTGTTGCCACCTGTGTCTCGTCCCAGCTGTTTGTTATCATGTCTCGTCTTCTCCCTGTATTTAAGTCATCCTATTCTGTCTTGTTCTTCGTCGGGTCGTCTTCGTTGGGTACGCTTCCTTGGGTCTCCTGAGTCTCTCCTTGTCTTCCTGGTCCCTCGAGTTCCCCGTGTCTCTTGAGTTCCCCGTGCCTCCTTCCTTGTTTATGTAA
>NC_056502.1:46349623-46375316 GCF_014905685.2 Nematolebias whitei
TAAGTATTAATTGACATAAAAGCATCAAAATAATCATTCCTATATCAAGGGGCAGGGCAGCTGAAGTAGTAGTAAGGTCAGGGTTAGATTATAGAAATCAATGGAAAATGAACGTAGGTCAATGTAACGTCCTTGTAAAGATAGGACCCTCTTGTGTCTGTTCCAAGCCCAGGTAAATGACCCATTGAATGGATTTAAATTAAACTTTCATAAAATAACGTGCTTGATATCCATAGCTAATTACATTTTGGAGTTAATTCAACATCATCATCACAGCTAAACAGTCTTAGCCAATTCAGTGAATTTTATAAATAATGAATAAGAAGTTGGTGTGGTAGTAGCTGACAGTCATTCTCAACACATAATCTAAGTGCTAACTAATCATGTGAGACATTGCAATCTCAAGTAAAATTGTGTGCAACGTTGATTTCAAGCTTTGACCAAAATGGCTACAACTCTGTCATTTCTCATCACAAGATGATCATAAGAAAGGATGTGGCAACATGCATTCCTTCACAGAGTGTTAGGTCTTCCTGTAATTAAAAAAAATATTAATTTACCACAGTTTGTGAATAAGTGGAGCTTTTTTTCTGAGTCAAACCTGAAAGATTTTCATAAACAGTAAAGTGTTGTTGTTGCTGGGTTTTTTAAACCAAATGTTGTTCAGCTCATTTCTGCTCCATGTTCTGGATCCATGACAGGAGTTTTCTCTGGAGTAAAGTCCCTGTCTGTCTTTTCCACGTAACGCTGTAAGATGCTGTAGCACTGTTCGCTTTTGGTAAACGTGTAATACGCAGAGATCTCCTCCCATGCCTTGTGGTTAGGGAAAGGCATAGGAAGAGGCTCTTTGTTGTCAAAGAAGCTTCGCAGGTTCCTCTCAGCCAGTTTGGTGGCATATTCTACAGCAAATGTATCAAAACACTCTTTCTCCTTCTCCATGTAACGCTTCCAAAATGTGAGCTGCAGGTAGCTGACTTGGGAGCGACAGTTCTTGTAGCAGGTCCCCAGAAGGCCTACAGCAGTGGCAACAATGATAATAGTCCAGCCCAGAATCTGCACACACAGAAAACAGAGTGATAGGAATGTGATAATCATAAATCTGTAAACTGTTTTGACATCACATTTTACTTCAAGTAATAAAAACGTTTGTTCTTCAAATACTTCAGCTTGTTATAGCAATAAATATATAAATAAATACATGATAACAAGAGAAGTGTTTTTCTTTTTTTCTGTAAAAATGCGTTGTGCTAAATGACTGCTGAAACTTGGTGAAAAAGTTCTTAAATTCACAAAAGCAGAACATTAGCTAAATCAGGGCTATTCAACTACCAACATTTTCACTGTATAAGTCACAGTTTTTTGCATAAATCAGCATGCCTGCAACTTATACAGTGAAGAAACTTATTTATGTTTTTCCCATATTTATAACCCAATTTTTGGCTGCGATCTGATGATTTCATTCTGACATGTAAAATATTGAACACTATAATTTTCAGTCACTAGAAGGCGCTCGACTAGTATGGCAAGCCAAGTGTCTCATTATTAGGGAAAAGTGGCTATTAATGAGACACTTGGCTTGCCATATTGAGCCACCTTTGTCTCGCTCCAGAACTCCTGGAGCAAACGTCAAATTTGCTAAATTTTGCTGCACCACCCAGGAGAAATTAAGCTGGTTTGGCCATTAAAGTGCATTTTTCAAGGAAAAGTTCAACTGAGATACACCTTTGCTATAATGTCAGCAAACAAATAATTGTTTTTAGGTGCTTATCTTGTTAAATTTCGAAGAAATGCACAACGAGTCGTCCCTCTGCACGCTTCTGCGAATTGACTTTTGAAATGCAGTTGATTTGACCGTTAAAGTGCATTTATTAAGGAAAACTTAAACTGAGACACAACTTATAATTTTGAGCAAACAAACAATTGTTTTTAAGTGTTAATCTTTTTAAATTCTTGTTAAAGTCCTCCTGTGCACGCTCCCACGGTCGCCATCTGGCAGCCAATCGAATTTTGGCACAACACAGGCCCACGTTTTCGGGTTGTCTGCGGTGACGCATAATAAATGGAACTTATAAGGCGACGCGACTTATAAAGCAAAGTGACGTGTACAGCGGTAAGTATGGTAAACGTTGGTTACGTACTGTAACCCCAGATTCTATGAGTATAGGCGTAGACCTTTAAGAGCTGTCGCTTAGTGGGTTTTATACCATCATGCAAAGCATCGCACTGAAAAGTTTAGTCCACGCCCACCTGCTGTGTGGGCCCCACCTGGTCCGTATAAATTACGTTAAGAGCGGGTAATGGCTCCCAAATAGCTTTTTCTTCAGCCATTTAGGAGCCAGTGAGGCCCGACGCTTAAAGGGCTACGCCTATACTCATAGAATCTGGGGTTACATAACCAATGTTCTATTTCATATAGGCTTCACCCTTTAAGAGCTGTCGCTTAGTGGGTTAAGGGCGAAGTAGATGTGGTCCTCGCCTCACTGGGTCCATTCGAACACCATACGAAGCGGCAGCTTGCCTAAAAAATGTCTTGTCACTCAGCTCTCCATGTGCGTAATTACGCGTTGCGTAATTATGCGTACCATGCACAGACGCATGCTGTGTAGTTATGCATTCTGAGTGCATGAACGCCCCGGAAACTTTCAACGGGGAAAGGAAGATGCTGAAAAAAGGGACATGAACCAACCGATTCACGGCTGAACAAAATTAACAGATTAATAATAACAAGTGAACTGATTATTAATCAAATGAACTGATTGGTAACAATAGTCATGAACTGATTAGTGACAAAAGAACCAAAATAACAGTCACAACTTGTGACTGATAACACATCTCACACTGTAATGCATGCAGTCAGATGTGAGTTTAAACAGGGTTCCATGAAACAACAATATTCAAACTGTTAAAACATTAAGGACAGAATGTGTCATGAAACGAGCGTCACATAACGTAGATAAAAGCAAATAAATGAGCATGGTGTTGACCACGAGGCCGTAGTGCTAATATCCTGCATTGTCATACCATTATGCAAAGCAGTCGAAGATGCGATACCTCTGGTCGAGTGCGCCCTGAGGTTGACAGGAGGCTCTAAATCAGATGCTCTGTAGGCTTCAGAAATGGCCTCACCCAGCCAGTGTGACAGGCGCTGGGTGGATAACGGGCGACCTGCAGATGCATCTCTATAATGCACAAACAAATGTTCAGTTTGACGCATTGCAGCTGTGTGCACTATGTAACACGTCAATGCCCGCACAGGACAGAGAAGATGGAAAGATGCTTCTTCTTCTGATTTGTGGGGGGGAGGGAAAAACCCCTCCAACGATATCGCTCTTGATTTAAAAGAGCTCGTGATGTTTTTAGGCATAAAGGCTGGATTCAGTCTTAGGTCGTTTTCACACTAGATAGTCCGGTAGACTCGGTTCGGTTCGGGACCAATATTCATGAGCTTTTGTTTACAATTGAGCTGGTGAGTTTGCATTCACACTGCACTGTGCAGTCGATTCAACCTGTTGAACCAACCTATTGCCCCGCTCGCCTGAGGGGGCGCTGCACCAAGAACTACTGAAAGAAACGACACAAAAACCTCTGAAGACATGTCTTCTTCTTCTTCTGTAAATAAAAATAAAAACGAAGTGGCATCAAGTTTTAGCAGTTTTAGGAGTTATATTTTGTCATTTTTCAAAAATGGACTCAGCATGAGCAGAAGATGAGACAGAAGACCATAGAGAATATTGTTTTTCACACAAGGCAGCTGACGGCTCCATATAAGGTAAGAGCAATGCGTGTTTGTTTACCCTGCGGAGCGGGGTCCTGTCTGTTTACATTCATAATGCACTCGAACCACGCTGGAGTTCGTTTCTACCGGACCGAGACCTAGGTTTTATCCCTGGCCAGAGTTCGCCTTTTTGTTCCGTGACAGAGTTCGATGGTGCGTTCACACCTCCCTAAACGAGCCGGACTTTCTAGGAAAACGAGCTAGAGTTCGATTAAAGCGGACTAAACAGGGCTAGTGTGAATGCACCCTTAGATCAGCTGAGCTGCCGTCAGCCTGAATTCTGAGACATGACGGAGCGACAGAGAGGGCAGATAAATCACTCACCCTCTTAGCGGATGTTAAAGCCAGCAGCAGGGCTGTTTTAAGAGACAAGAATTTAATTGGAACCTGATTCAGTGGCTCAAATGGAGCTTTGATCAGGGCTCGCAGGACCAGCGTTAAATCTCGCTGTGGAGCAAGTGGGCGTGAAACAGGCCTGCGTCTCTGTACACCTTTTAAAAAACGCTTCATCAGCGAATGATTAAAAGCTGTTCTGTCCCCGAAACCTTCGTGACAAGAAGAGAGGGCTGCAGCATACGTTTTAATCGTGTGAACGCCAAATTTCTGTCCATCAGCTGCTGCAGAAAGGACAGCACGTCGCCTAGTGGACATGAGGTGGCCTCTACACCTTTCTCTGTACACCAGCGATGAAAAGCTGTCCACTTTGATGTGTATAGTGCTGTGGTGGATGCACTATGTGAATCCTGGATTGTGCGCACTACATCTTGCAGGAGACCCATCCTCTCTAAGCGGATCTGCTCAGCGGCCAGACCCACAGGTGCTAGCCTATTTCTGGATAACTCCTGATCACTCCTCCCGCCTGGAGGAGAGCGTCCTCCCTCCACGGCAGTTTCCACGGGCGCCCCGATAACAGGCTTCATAGAACTGGGAACCATGGTGCGTTCACGCACTCGGGAGCCACCAGGAGAGCTGTCAATCCCTCCTCCTGAACTCTGTTCAGAAACCGTAATATCAGAGGAGGTGGGGGGAACGCATAAAGAAGCGTTTTGGGCTATGGGCTGTGAGCAAACGTGTCCACCCCCAGCGGTGGTTCGTCTTGCGGGCTCAGTGAAAACCATAGTTGACACTGAGTGTTTTCTCGTGTCACAAACAGGTCCACAGCCGCTTTGCCAAATTTCTGCCACGTCTGAGCCATCAGATCGGGGTGGAGGGTCCAGTCCCCGTGACGTGGACCGCCCCTGGACATCACATCTGCCCCTTTGTTCAGAACACCGGGGATATACACTGCTCTAATAGAGAGCAGATTTTGGTGTGCCCAACACAGTAGTTTTCTCGCAATGCGTAACATTTGGGCTGAGCGCACAAACCCCTGCCGGTTTATGTATGCAGCAGTCACCTTGTTGTCTGTGTGAATCAAAACGTGTTGATTCTGCAGCACAGGAGCAAAGTGTTGAATCACATTCAGAACCGTGCGACATTCCAGAACGTTTATATGAGCTGTTGTGTGAGAAGGCCACAGCCCCCCTACAGATCGAGATAGGCATGCCCCCCCAACCTGACAACGACGCATCTGTGAAGACTGACACGTCGTGTGAACTCAAGTCCACTTCAATTTCCCTACGTGCTGAATTACCAAACACCCAGAGTTCCTGTTTGTAGCTTATATGTGTGTGCTAAGACCAGATCCTGGATATCTACAAAACAACAGATGCTGTTTAGTTCTGACCTTGTACATCCATCGAATCTGTCTCTGTTGTGTATTTCTTTATCATATTTGTCTAATATTTGTGTCTCTGCTGTGTCAGAGAAGCTGAGTTCGCTGTTTTGTTCCCACACCCACTTCACTCAATAAATACGAACGTCACGGAAGGGGAAGTTGAACTTCATCTCTGACGCTTGGTCGAGCTGAACTCCCACTTCTGCAGAAGGCCGTTCTGAAAACTTACACTTTGTCTTGTGTAAATTTTTTTATAAAGGTGTTACGAGACATTAACCCTTTCAACTACTCTGCCCGGTCTTACGTGGCGGAGCTGGACTCTTAGAGTGTTGATTCTCGTCTGTGATAAACGAGCTCTCATGGTGGTCGAGTTTAGCTCCACTCCCAGATAAACAATCGTCTGGGCCGGGAGAATCGAGCTTTTTTTCAAATTTATGGCGAAGCCCAGATTTAGCAGGTGTGATGTCAACACCTGAGCCTGCGCCACTGCTTCCCATCTGGAGCGTGACAGCAGCAACAGATCGTCTAGGTAAAACAAAACTCTCATCCCTGCTCTGTTTAACGGTTGCAGGGCCATCTCTACACACTTTGAGAACGTACGAGGCGCGAGGGAATACCTGAACGGCAGTCTGTCGTACTGGTACTGCATCCCTTGGAAGGAGAAGTGCAGAAATTTTCTGTGTTTTGGGATGATCGGTATGTTGAATAGGCGTCTTTCAGATCGATGGAAATAAACCAGTCATTTCTCTGGATGTAATAATAATAATAATAATAATCATTTTATTTAAAAAGCGCCTTTCAATGACACCCAAGGACACTTTACAGTAAGAACAAAGATCAACAGGAATAAATTACATAAAGAATATAAAATACATACAGAATATAAAATGCATAAAGAATATAAAATACATACAGCAAAGTTAAGGATAAGCGAGTCCAAAGAGATGTGTTTTCAGAGCAGTTTTGAATATTGATTGATTGATTGATTTTATTGTCAATTCTGCATATGTACAGGACATACATAGAAATTGAAATTGCGTTACACTCCTACTCAAGTTGCAGCAAACAACAACATTAGCAAAAATAAACTAACACAACTAGTTATATAAAAAATATAAAAGTGAACAGCGGCAGGACCTCTGATGCAACGTGCTCAATAGTGACTAACAGGAGACAAAGGGACGCTGACTGAAGACAATAACATGATGAGAGGTAGATAATGGATGTGCAAGGCCAGAGTAAACAATAGTGCAATATAAAGTATAAACCTGAGAAACTTAGTAAAGTGAAGGTGTGCATACCGGTTCTATATAGAGTCACAGTTATGTACTGATGAGGTGATTAAGTGGAAATGACAATACCAGAATTACCAGAATAGACAGGACGAGTTGATCATAACAGTAGTGCAAAATATAATGCAATAAACAGTAGAGTGAGCTTGTAGGCTGTTAAAGTGACCGAGTTCATAAACTATTCATAAAAATAAATAAATGTCCCAGAGCAGTTTTGAAGGGGGGGGGTGAGGGGGGGGGGTGTCAGGAAGCTGAGTTGGTGTGTGCAGGGGGGCAGAAGTGGGAGAGGGGGCTGAGGGGGGGCAGGCAGGGAGTTCAGCATCCTCACGGACTGATGGACGGAGTTGTTCCACAGTCTGCTGGTCCTAGAACTGAGGCTACGCAGTCTCCGCCCTAATGACAGCAGGTTGAAGAAGCAGTGTAGCGGGTGGTCAAGATCTCCCACCCAGCAGAGGGCTTTACTTCTGAGGCGAGAGCTGTGGAGGTCCTGAAGGCAGGGGAGAGAGGTGCCAATGATCTTCTCAGCTGTCCTCACGATCCGCTGGAGGGATTTGCGGCAGGATGCTGTGCAGGCCCCGTACCACACAGTGGAGCAGCTCATCAGGATGCTCTCGATGGCCCCCCTGTAGAAGGTTGTCATGATGGGGGTGGGGGCTCTCGCTCTTCTCAGCTTGCGGAGGAAGTAGAGCCGTTGGTGAGCCTTTTTGGCCACTGCTGCTGTGTTGATGGTCCAGGAGAGGTCCTCAGAGATGTGCACACCCAGGAACTTGGTGCTGCTCACCCTTTCCACAACAACACTGTTGATGGATAGTGGAGCATGTTTTGTCTGAGTTCTCCTGAAGTCCACAACAATCTCCTTGGTCTTCTCTGTGTTCAGCAAGAGATTGTTGCGTTTGCACCAGGAGACCAGCCGGCTCACCTCGCTCCTGTAGAGTGACTCATCGTTGTTGCTGATGAGGCCTACCACAGTCGTGTCGTCCGCAAACTTGATGAAGAGGTTGGAGGGGTGTGATGGAGAGCAGTCGTAGGTTAGTAGAGTGAACAGAAGGGGGCTCAGCACACATCCTTGTGGGGCCCCCGTGTTCAGAGTGATGATGCTGGATGTGTTGCTGCCAACCCGTACTGCCTGTGGTCTTCCGGTAAGGAAGTCAAGCAGCCAGTTGCACAGTGATGTGTTCAGACCCAGACTGTCCAGTTTCCAGATGAGTTGTTGTGGAATGATTGTGTTGAATGCAGAACTGAAGTCAATGAAGAGCATTCTGACATAGGTGTCTTTCTTGTCCAAATGTGTGAGGGCTGAATGAAGAGCAGTGGCGACGGCATCATCAGTCGAGCGGTTTGACCGATATGCAAACTGGTAGGGGTCCAGGGAGGGGGGGAGGGAGGACCTAATGTGTTGCATGACTAGTCGCTCGAAGCACTTCATGAGGATGGAAGTGAGTGCAACCGGGCGGTAGTCGTTGAAGCAGGAGGGAGACGTTTTCTTGGGGACAGGGATTATGGTGGTGGTTTTGAAGCACGTGGGGACCACAGCCTGGCTCAGTGAGGTGTTGAAGATGTCAGAGTACACCTCTGCTAATTCGCCAGCGCAGTCCTTCAGCACGCGACCAGGTATGTTGTCGGGACCAGGAGCTTTCCGAGCGTTGATCTTGCTGAATGCTCTCCTCACCTTGTCCGGGGACAGTGTGATCACCTGGTCTCCAGGAGGGGGGGTGGCTTTTTGTGCAGGTGTGCCATTCTGTGCCTCAAACCGAGCGAAGAACCTGTTCAGGTCATTCAGCAGGGAGGGGGTGCTGTCACAGGTCTGTGGAGAGGGTTTGTAGTCTGTAATGGACTGAATTCCCTGCCACAGGCTCCAAGAGTCTCTGCTGTCCTTGAAGTGTTGGGCTATTTTCTTGGAGTGCTGCCTCTTAGCTTTTTTAATGCCTCTGGACAGGTTGGCCCTAGCTGTCTTCAGGCCTGCCTGGTCTCCAGCGGCGAAGGCAGCATTCCTAGCCTTCAGCAGCTTGTGGACCTCTCCTGTCAGCCATGGCTTCTGATTAGCACGGATGGTGATGGTCTTCAGGACAGTTACATCATCAATGCACTTTGTGATATAAGCAGAGACAGTTTCTGTGTACTCCTGAATGTCAGTGAAGTTGTTGTGAGTAGCAGCCATTTTAAACACATTCCAGTCCGTGGTGCTAAAACAGTCCTGGAGTGCCTCAGATGAGCCCACAGGCCACACTCGTATCTGCTTCAGAACTGGTTTGTTGACTTTAACCAGTGGTCTGAATGCTGGCATTAACATCACAGTCAGATGGTCAGAAGCACCAAGGTGGGGGAGGGCCCGGGCTTTGTAAGCTCCTCTCCGTGTGGTGAAGACCTGATCCAGCGTGTTATTGCCTCGTGTTGGAAAGTCTATATGTTTATAAAGTCCAGAAAACACACTCTTTGGATCTGCATGGTTGAAATCACCAGCCAGGATGAGAAAAGCATCCAGGTGGGCTGTCTGCTGCTCACTGATGTTCTGATATAGTTCGTTCAGCGCTTCGCTCCTGATGTTAGCGGAGCTCGGAGGCAGATAAACAGCAGCTATCAGCACAGCTGAGAACTCCCTCGGTAGATAAAACGGTCTGCACTTTATAATCATCAGTTCCACCACCGGTGAGCAGTACTTGCAGACCACAACAGCGTAGCGACACCAAGCATCACTAATGTAAACACAAAGTCCGCCGCCGCGTGTTTTACCTTCAGTGAGGACTCGGTCCGCTCGGTAGCATGTCTGCCGCTCGAGCTGAACTGCGTGGTCCGGGATGTTGTCTTTAAGCCAAGTTTCCGTGAAAACATAAACACAACAGTCCCTCACGGTCTTCTGAGTTGACTGAAGTAAGCGGATGTCATCCAGTTTGTTGTCCAGAGAGCGTACGTTGGCCAGTATCATGGAGGGGATGGCTGGCTTGTGTGGGCTAGCAGCTAGCCTCGCTCTTATACCTCCGCGCTTACCCCTCTTCTGCAGCCTCTCGTTCCGCTTGTGGCGCTTCCATTGTGGGCGCAGCGCAGCGGAGGGGGTCGGTGGTGGAGCCGGAGTTCTGAGCAAGCCGCTAGCACGCAGCCCCTCTCGAAGTTCAGAGCTAAGCTCGAAAAGTGAGCTTTTGCCGACATCAAGCAGCGATTCACGGCTGTATGTGCGCTTCAAGACGTGAGCGCACGATGGAGACGTGCAAAAATACTGCGATTTACAGGAAAAAACACATGAAACACATGAAAAAGCTGCATTCTCGGGAGAGAGTGTAGCCGCAGCGTGTGCACGCGCCGCCATTGCTGTCAGGAAAACAGAAGAAAAAAAGAGGTGGTGTTTCTTAAGTCAGGGGGTAGAGAGTTCCAGAGATGAGGAGCAGAGCAGGTGAAGGCCCTGCTCCCCATGGTGGAGAGGCGGGCAGAGGGTACATGGGGATGTAGTGAAGAGGAGGATCTGAGAGAGCGAGAGGGGATGGAGATGTGTAAGAGTTCAGATAGGTACGGAGGGGCAAGGTTGTGGATAGCTTTGAAAGTGAGAAGAAGAATTTTGAAGACGATGCGTGATTTAACCGGGAGCCAGTGGAGCTGCTGCAGGACAGGAGTGATGTGGTTATAGGAGGAGGTTTGAGTTATGACACGGGCAGCTGAGTTCTGGACCAATTGCAGCTTCTGGAGAGATTTGTTAGGGAGGCCATAAAGAAGGGAGTTGCAGTAGTCAATCCGGGAAGTCACAAGACTGTGAACAAGGATGGCTGTGGAGCGGGGTGTGGGAGAAGGGCGGAGAAGGTTAATATTTCGGAGATAGAAATAGGCAGACCGAGTGACGTTGTTGATGTGTGAAGTGAAGGAGAGAGTGGTGTCGAGGATGACACCAAGACTCTTGACCTGAGGCGAGGGGGATAGCAGAGAGTTGTTAAGGGGAATGAGAAGAGTTTCGGATTTTGAAAGAGAGTTTTTGGTACCAACAAGAATGATTTCTGTTTTGTTACTGTTTAGTTGTAGGAAATTGTTAGAAAACCAGTGATTTAGCTCATTGAGACAGTCGGTGAGGATGGAGGGTGGGCGGGTGGAGTTTGGTTTTGTTGACAAGTAGAGCTGTGTGTCATCAGCATAACAGTGAAAATGGACACCAAATTTACGGAAGATGTGACCTAGAAGAAGGAGGTAAATGATGAAGAGGAGGGGTCTGAGGACAGAGCCTTGGGGGACACCCGTGGAGATGGGGGATGACTGGGAACGAAAGGATTTGAGCTGAATGAATTGAGTGTGGTCAGAGAGATATGATTTGAACCAGTCTAACGGAGTACCTGAGATGACAATGGAGGTTATTCTGTTGAGGAGGATAGAATGACAGATTGTGTCGTAGGCAGAAACTTGATCCAGTAAAATGAGGATAGACAGAAGAGCAGAGTCAGCAGCAAGAAGAAGGTCATTAGTTATTTTTATTAGAGCTGTTTCGGTGCTATGGTGGGGGCGAAAACCAGATTGAAACTCTTCATAAATGTTATTGTTGGATAGGTGAGAGTGAATTTGACTAGCAACGGCTTTTTCAAGAACTTTGGAAATAAAGGGCAGATTAGAGATTGGACGAAGATTACTGAAGTTGGTAAAGTCAAGACCTGGTTTCTTGATGATGGGGGTGATGGCCGCAGATTTGAAAGCTGTGGGAACAATGCCAGAGGTTAGGGAGGATTGGATGATATTAGTGATGATGGGGAGCGGAGATGGGAGACAGGATTTAACAAGAACTGTGGGAAATGGATCGAGCTGACAGGATGAGGACTTAGACTTGCTGATAATGTCAGCAATGTCATCAGCAGAGGGGAGGGAGAAGACAGAGAAGGGGAGGGAGGGAGGGGGGAGTTCAACATAGATGCTGGGGGCGGTATTAGGTCCAAGGTGTTTATGAATTGAAAGAATCTTTTCATTGAAATAAGATATCAGAGAGTTGCAAAATTCTGTGGAAACCATGTGAGAGGGTAATGAGTTAGGATATGAGACTGAGCAGTTAAGGAGAGAGAACAAAGTCTTTGAATTGCCAACATTGGAACTGATAATGTCAGAGAAGGAGCTGGATTTGGCTAGAGAAATACTGTCCTTATACTTAGACGGGCGTCAACCGTGTTGGCTTGTTCCGGGCAGTGACAGGGCTGCCTGTTAGAGCTATGCACCTTGGCCGTCTTCACCAGGGGTGCCCTCGATGCAACCCAGGATGAACCTGACCCGGTGTTCATGAGGTGGGAGGCGAGTGTGCCTTGTGCACACCAGGAATAAAGGTGAACACTGGAGCTTAGATTCATAGGCGACCAAGGGACACGGGACGCTGTCTCAACATGTCCATTTTTTTTTCTCTCTTTTCCAAGATGGCACCCGAGCTGGTGGCTTGCCGTTCACCTCTGTCCACTCTGTTTCTTTTTTTGCTATTTTTATAATTTTTCTTCAATAAGATCAGCTCACTACTGGTGTATGATCGCCAGCAACTGCTCAATCTACAATTTTCCACCACTTATCTCGCCTCCTATGAACATTTTGATCGGGGTTCTGGGCCCCCACCTCCGCTGCTTGGGAACGTACCTGGGTATCTCCAGCGCGCGGCATTCGTGCCTGCACGAAAACATCGCTCTCGTCGCCGTGGGAGACGTGCTGGCCGCCTCGTGAGGCTCAAAGCTAGCCTCGCTCGTTCCTCAGCTACAGCTGTCCACCGGAATGAGGTTTCTCCACCTGGATGCTTCGCGGAGTCCTGCCTGCTGCAGAACATCGGGTCGGAGGCGTGCAGCGAGCGCGCGTGCGTGCAGCGAGCGCGCGTGCGTGCAGCGAGCGCGCGTGCGTGCAGCGAGCGCGCGTGCGTGCAGCGAGCGCGCGTGCAGCAAGCGCGCGTGCAGCGAGCGCGCGCCCAGCTGCGGTGTTTCCAACCGTATCCAGCAAACCGAAACCAACCCGGGTCCAACAGCTGTACCATCTGCTGCCCCATCGGATCGTACCAACGCCCTGCTGTGTCCGGCAGCTCCTGGATTCCGGCTGTTCGTCCCGGCTGCACTTTCTCCAGCCGGAGGAGGCGAAGACCCGACGTAAACAAACCGAAACCGCTGATCTGCGCCCCCCGCACAACTTCTCCCTCAGCTGCTGACCCAACAAGGTTTGCTCTCCTCAACGTGAGGTCTTTAACAAACAAAACCTTCATCATGAACGACTTTTTCTGCACAAACAATCTGGATTTCATGTTTCTGATGGAGACTTGGCTTCCTCCAGGTGAGTCAAGTGTGTTTTCTGAACTGGTGCCTGCTGATTGTACTTTTCTTAATTGCCCGAGGTCATCTGGAAGAGGTGGAGGAGTGTTGGCTGTTTTTAAGAAAATCTGGAAACGCAGACTGTTACAGACACCATCTTTTCAGACCTTTGAACTGCTGCATTTTGAACTGGGCCGCTCCAACCCCATGTTGATTGCGGTGCTTTATCGACCGCCCAAATCCTCCACAGGCTTCATCAGTGAACTGTCTGTCTTTCTCACTGCAATACTGTTAAAATACGACCGTGTGCTGATTCTAGGGGACTTCAATGTGCACATCTGTTGCCCTGAAAAGCCTTTGGGTCAGGACTTTTTAGATCTGATCCACTCTTTAAACCTGGTGCAAAATGTTGTCGGCCCCACACACCATCAGGGTCACACTCTTGATATTGTTCGTCTTGTGGTGTCTCTATGCTAAATCTGGAAATTGGGGATGCTGTCATGTCTGATCACAAACCAATCTCATTTGTAATACCTCTTGCTCGTGTCTCTAAATCTCCCGCTCCACCCAGGACCTGTCGTATATTTAACCCTTCAACTGCTGCTCGTTTTTCCTCTGCCTTTATTACCACTGCTGCTACAACACCTGAAACCTCTGCCTGTGTCGGTGCTCAGGAGCTGCTTAGTAACCACAATGTGACTTGCACTAAGATCTTGGATCTGGTGGCCCCACTAAAAGTCAGGAAACCAAGGAGAGCCCAGTACCCATGGATGAACGAGACCACCAGGGCAGCAGAGACGCCTGTGCAGGAGAGCTGAGCGCAAGTGGAAAAAGGACCATCTCCAGGTTTCCTTCATTTTGCTCAAAACCTGTTTAAAAAATTACCAGAACACTGTCAAATCTGAAAAAAACAAATATTTCTCCCAACTCATCAACTCAAATAGGCACAACCCCCGCGCCCTATTCACAACAGCAAATTCCATTCTAAATGTCCCTTCGTATTCATGTATGGAGGCCTCTGTTGACACCTGCAATGACTTCACTAAATTCTTTGTTAACAAAGTGGAGTTGATCAGGGCCTCCATCCCCCGCTCCTTAGTCGACCCATCAGCTTTTGTTTCGTGTTCTGCTACTTTCAGGCAATTCAAACCAATCACACTCCCATTGTTAAACAAAGTTGCTGGTCACATGAAGCCATCAGGATCACCATTGGACCCCATCCTGGCAGCATTGTTCAAACAGGTTCTACCAGCGATTGGGCCTGCTGTTCTAACAATACTAAACAGTAGTATTGCTACAAGCGTGGTCCCAGAGGCGTTCAAACATGCAGTTGTCACACCGTTAATTAAGAAACCTGGTCTTGACCCTTCAGCCTGCTCAAATTACAGGCCAATCTCAAAACTCCCCTTTCTGTCCAAAATCCTGGAAAAAGTAGTTTTTACTCAGTTAAATCAGTTTTTAACTGAGAACAAAATCTTTGAGGTCTTTTAGTCTGGTTTCAAGCAGCTCCACAGCACCGAAACAGCTTTGGTTAGGGTTTGTAATGACATTTTAACAGCAAACGATTCTGGCCATTTTGTGGCTCTTGTACTCCTCGATCTTACTGCCGCTTTTGATACTGTTGACCACAGTATCCTCATCTCTCGGCTTGAACACTGGGTTGAGATTACAGGTGCTGCATTAGACTGGTTCCGCTCATACCTCCCTGACAGGAGTTTTTGTGTGAAGGTGGGTAAAAATCTATCCACTTCACTGCCTCTTTCCTGTGGTGTCCCGCAGGGCTCGATTCTCGGACCCCTTCTATTTTCACTCTATCTGCTTCCGCTGGGGTTGATCCTAAGAAAACATGGTATTCCATTCCATTGCTACGCCGATGACTGTCAGATCTACCTACCACTGAAACCAGCCAGTGCTTGTTCCATCCACCCTCTCCTCAAATGTCTGAACGACATTAAGACATGGATGGCTTCAAATTTTCTAAGTTTTAACGACCAGAAGACTGAAGTCATTGTCTTTAGCCCTAGCTCAGCTGCCGCCTCTTCTCCTGTGAACCTGGACTCCCTTCAGCCTTATCTGAAGCACTCTGTTATAAACCTTGGAGTGTTTTTTGACTCGGATTTTAAGTTCGACAAACAGATCAGTTCAGTTCTGCAGAGAAGCTTCTTCCAACTGCGGCAGGTAGCTAAGCTCAAGCCAGTGCTGTCTAGACCCGACCTTGAGACACTAGTCCATGCATTCATCACAACCCGCCTGGACTATTGTAATTCACTGTATGCTGGGGTCAGCCAGGCCTCTATCTCACGGCTACAGCTCGTCCAGAATGCTGCAGCTCAGCTCTTAACCGGTACACCGAGGTATGAGCACATCACTCCAGTTCTGTCCTCCCTACACTGGCTTCCTATGAGAACTAGGATTGATTTCAAAATTCTCCTCCTGACCTATAAGTGCCTAAATGGCCTTGCACCCATCACTCTGAGCTACTGGAACCATATGTTCCCTCTCGGGCTCTGAAATCATCCGATCAGCTGCTTTTGGTTGTTCCAAAAACACGACTGAAGCTCCGAGGAGATCGGGCGTTTTCAGTCATGGGTCCCAAACTGTGGAACAACCTACCCCCCAACATTAGGCATGCCACCTCCCTTCCTGTGTTCAAATCCCTGCTAAAAACATATCTGTTCTCTCTGGCGTTTCATACTGTGTGAGTTGATTTAGTATATCTTGTTCCATGTCTTCATTTTAATGCTGTTGTTTTAATTTTTTAAGGTATATTCTTACTGCTTTTTATTTCTCAGTGTTACCCTTAGTGTTAAGCACTTTGATAACAGTCTATCTATTTTAAATTGTGCTCTATAAATAAATATGACTTGACTTGACTTGACTTATACTGGATGACGTGATTTGCATAGAGTTCCTTGTGAATTGAGAGACCGGATTTCTTGTAGAGTCGCTCCAACCTCCGACCTTTGGATTTCAGAGAAAGGAGTTCTGGAGTGAACCAGGGTGCCGAGTTGGAGAAGGAGACAGACCGGGTTTTCAGAGGAGCGACAGAGTTAAGGATGTTGGTGAGGCTGTTATTGTAGAATGTGACAAGGTCATCTGGGTTAAAAGAATTGAAGGTGAAGATGGTATTATTAATATGAGACAAAAGAATGTCATGGTTGATATTCTTAATATTACGAAAGGAAAGAGTGCGTTGAGGTTTCTCTGAAGAAATTTTAAGATTGACACTGAATGAGATCATGAGGTGATCAGCAAATGGAAGTTCATCAGAAGAAAAGTTAAGAGGAGAGAGTCCAGAGCAGCATAATAAGTCCAAAGTGTGGCCCTTAATGTGGGTTGGAAAGTTAATGAACTGCTGGAAGCCACAGCTGTCGAGGCAGGATGTGAAATCTCTGGTGAGGGGATTGTTGTCTTCATCCATATGAATGTTGAAGTCTCCAAGCAGAATAATGTTGGGTGAAAGAGCTGAGAGATGGGCGATTAGAGCAGCAAAGTCATTTATAAAAGAGTTGTTGATTTTGGGGGGACGGTAGAAAGTGGCAACAATGGTGGGGGTAGGGCCAGAGAGTAGACACACAGTGTGCTCAAAGGAGGGAGAGAGAGGTGTGTGAACCGGCGTGACCTTCCAGTTCTCGCGGTGAATTATCGCGAGACCTCCTCCACGGCTGGACTCGTGTGATTTGGCGATGTAAACAAACCCCGGCGGGGTAGATTCATTCAGGTGGAAAGTCATTTTGTTGTTGCCACGTTTCTGTTAGACAAATAAAATCTAGCTTACGGTCGGATATTAGGTCTTGAATGAGCTGACCTTTGCCAGTGCGTGAGCGAACGTTCAGAAGGCCAAACTTTACGGAGGAGGAGTTGGTAGCGACCGGAGCATTAGCCGACCGAGCTAGGCTAGCTAACATGCTACTACTGTTAGTGGCCCGAGTATTGCGGCGTGTACAATGGTGAGAGTCAGACCAGATGGAGTTTATGGGGTTAGACTCGTCAGCGTGGAGTCTACGGTGGGAGCCACGGTGAATGTATCTCTGGCGAGGATGGAAGGCAATGTCCTGAAGAGGGAGCACAGGTGGCACGGCTGGTAGGAAACGAAGGCGAAGGAGCTCGACCGCTGAGTAATGGAGAAGACCAGACACAGGGTGGTGGTGGATGAGCAGCTGGAGAGTCCAAACCAGAGCAGGCAGCAGGTAAATCCTAATGAACTGCATGGCTGACATTGAGACGGATCAGAGACTTGATGTAGTGGAAAAGGTAGGACGGACTGAATAAAACAGAAAAAAGCAAAAAAAAGCACGACGAGCAGCGGCAGCCAGGATGCAGCAACCAGGATGCGCCAGCCAGGATGCACCAGCCAGGATGCGCCAGCCAGGATGCGCCAGCCAGGATGCGCCAGCGTTCGCTCACCGGAAGGAAGGGGAGTAGTCCATTGTAGTCCAACAGTTGTCTGGTTGTCAACATGTGAAACGGTCTGTCCAAGATCGCCTTGTTGAAAACTGACAGGTTCAAAATCGGCCTCGTTCCTCCGGTCCGTTTTGGAACCAGGAAGTAACATGAGTAAAAACCTGTGTTTTCCTCTCCATCGGGAACCCTGGAGATTATCTATTTTGCCAGAAGTTCCTGGACTTCTGCATTTAGGGATGAGACCTGGTCTGGTGATGACAGGACCGTCTCTAAAACTCCTCCGAACGGAGGGGGTCGGGCTGCAAATTGCAGCGTGTAACCCCTGCTTATCAGCTTGGCCATCCATCTGTCTGGCGAGCATGTTCGCAGCCACTCGCGTAACGTTTGTGGAGTGGACGCGCGTTTAGGTGGTGCATCATGTTTTTTACGGACGTCAGCCAGTACCGCCTCGATCGCCGTCATGCACCGCGGAAGTGTGTTCCGCGTGACCCAAGGCGAGGCTTCCTCAAAAGGGCTCTGAGCGCGCCTCTGAGCGCGCCTCTGAGCGCGCCTCTGTGCCGCGCTCAGGCTGCAGGTTCACATTCATGTCTATGTGGATTGGCGTGTGTTGAGGAGAGGCGTGTGAAAACTGCTGGTGCCGCGGGAGCGTGCATTTGACACCACTGCGGTGAACTCTCAAGCTCCTGCTGAGAGTGAGGTTCTTCACTGGGCTCGTTCTGTGGTCTCACATTTATGCTGACACGAGCGGGCAAGCGCTGAGAAGCGGTGTGCGCGCCTTCATCAATGCCGTGCCGTTTGAGTGAAGGCTACAGGTGCCGCGGAAGCACACGTTTGCTTTGGTGAGGCGCGTGCTGCTCCTGCTGAGAGCGAGGTTTCTCACTGGACTCGCTCTGTGGTCTCACATTTATGCTGATGCGAGCCGGCAAGTGCTGGGGAGCGGTGTGCACGCCTTCATCAATGCAGCGCCTTTTGAGTGAAGGCTGCTGGCGTCGTGGGAATGTGCGTTTGACACCGCTTCGGTGAGAAGTGTGCAGCTCGGGCTGAAAACGAGTTATTCCACTGAACTCGTTCTGGGGGCCACATTCGCTTTCGACTGTTGTGTCAAGCGAGCGTCTCGTCTTTATTTTGGAGCAGCTGTGATTCTGAAAAACCTTTTTTAAGCACACTGGCTCGTTTTGTGTGGAGGATTTGTGCGGAGCCGCTGTGAGGTCATCCGAGCTGACAAACTGGCTAAAAACAGACACTTTAATCATTGAATGATGTTCATGTTTTATTTCATAACTCGTGTCATTTTTACACACATCCTCCACAGACCGTCATTTTTTAAAATCTTTTTCCCTGTGATCTCTGCGGTTTGTTGGCCCAGGGCGCCGCCTGTTGGCAATCTCTGGGAAAACGCTGAACTGCCGGTTGCCGGGATGAGGAGGGCTGGTCTCTGACGGGCGGGGCTGGAGTTGGAGCGGAGCGAGAAGACGCTGCTGCGGCTGTGGAACGTCGTTGTTGTTGTCTCTGCTCACGACGATCCTTCCCACTAAGCAACAGCTCTTAAAGGGCAAAGCCTATACGAAATAGAACTGCTCAGGGGGCCACAGTTTCTGAAAGCCAGCAGCTCAGGGGCCGGACATCCAGCAATTTGTCATTATGTAAAGAAACCAAGTATTACAATGATCTGTTACCTTTTAAATTTGTTTATTTTGTTGCATTGAATCATAAATGCAATAAACAGAACCCACACACACACATGTTTTATGAACTCATAGGTGAGCTTGACTGAAGTCACCGGAGGGCCGTAAGTGGCCTGTGGGCCACCAGTTGAATAGCCCCGAGCTAAAGAATCATAATCCTCGTGTTTTCGACCCACATGCAGGCAGGCAAGCAAAGGTAGGAGTTTAAATAAAAAGATTTATTTAAACAACAAAACAAAAGGAGCAGAATAGTAATTAAAAGTTTTTTTTTTAAGTAAACAGGTAGCTAACAGTATGAAAAGGCCTCCATACATCCATGCAGCCATACAGCCATCCATCCATCCATCCATTTTCTTCACTCGCTTTTCTGTGCAGGGTCACAGGGAGCTGGTGTAGATCTCCAGCAGTCACTGTGCAAGAGGCAAGGACAGGTCGCACGTCCATCATACACAAAGAGACAAAACATAAAATATAAAAAAACTAAAGTTGTAGCAGCCATGTGCTGAATGAACTGATAAATAATAATAAATAAATAAATACTAGATTTTTAATTTCCCTGAAGAAATCTTCCTAAGGGATCAGTAAAAAAGTTATCTAATCTAATCTAATGTAAAAAAAATTCTAACATAGCAACAAGAATGCAGAAGTTATTAGATTGCCAAAACATACAAAAAAAAAAGAAAAAAGCCAAGAAAAGGATCATGTGAATGCTGATCATTCACATTACATCCTTTTATTACTTTGTACATTATTACACCCATCTGATTAATCTGAGCTGCACTTGTTTGTGTCAACATGTGTCTGTCTGTCTGTTAGCAAAATATCTCATGAACCATTGGATGCATTTCATGCAATAATGGATCATGCACATTCATGCAAGATATTGCAATACTGCTGATCAGTTTTCATGTATAAACTGTATAACCGTGAAGAGAACTAAGATAAGGAAACATTAAAGCTGCTGTCATGGGCTCCTCGTGGTGACCACGGTAACAACACAGCTGTGTCTCTCATTAAGCCTCAAATTAACTTTTCACTTGTGGAAACATGAAAACAACTATAACAGCCACACATGTAAATGTTTCTGTTGTTAGTGTTTTATGTAGGAGTGTGGGAGTTCTGCTCTGTCAGCTCCCTGCAGCCACAGCTAGACTCTAATCAGCAGCACTTGAGGATCATAAGATAGATGAGCAAGCAGAGCATAAAAGGCTGCAAAGGATATCCAGTCAGTGCTGGAGCATTACCTGACAATGTTAGTTCTGATCTAGATTTCACTTGAGTTAATCTAAATATTAACAGACTTTATATATTATCTGTGCTTTCAGTGTTTAATCCCTAATGTCCTCCTGAACCCTGGACCTCTGTGAACCTCAAGCTCTCCTGTGCCTTTTCAGATGCCTCCACGCCTTCCTACCACTGGCCTGTCTCATGCCTTGAACCATTGCTCAGACGTTCACCTCCTTCGCCCTGGAACCATTGGGTCATCTCTCCCCACAACTGACTCCTGCTTCAACCATAAAAAAGAGACACAACAACATTATCACCCCTGCTGACAAACCATTAACCTGTCTCCTTGCTCTTCAGGGTTCCAGCTCCATCCCTGGCACAACTGATGGATTATTACCTTGTAAATTCAATTCAATTCAATTCAACAAAGTCCATGCTCAATAATCCAGACATAAAATCCGACATTTTTCAGTCAGGTCATCTGGACAGCTTCATTTTTTGTGCTGAAACATTTCGCCTTCAATCCGGAAGGCTTCATCAGTCAAGGAAACGCACAACAAAACTGATTATTCCTCCAACAGCTTACTCCAAAGTGGAACAAACCAGTTCTGCTTGTGATTAGATGGTCTCTTTGGTACGCCCCTCCTCCTTCCGGATCGAAGGCGAAATATTTCAGCACAAAAAAAGAAACTGTCCAGATGACCTGATTGAAAAATGGTAAATTCAATTCAGTTTATTTATATAGCGCCAAATCACAACAAAGTTGTCTCAGGGCACTTTACAGGAACATTCACATACATAAAAGCCAATTAGTAAAGTTCTCTGTCTAAGGAAGTAAAGTTCTCTATCTAAGGAAAGTAAAGTAAATAAATAACACTGTAAATATATTGGGAGTCTTGGTATCTGTTCTCTTCAGTCCTTGTATCTGGGTATAGCTGCAATCGTTACAAGGAGATGACAAAAATAAAAAAATTAAAATAATTTCCAGTTTTAAAGAGAACATTTTGAACAATAATATAGTAGAATTTGGGCGGCTGTGGCTGAGTGGTTAGAGCAGTCATCCTCCAATGCGAGAGTTGGGGGTTTGAATCCATCAGCAATCACATGCTGAAGTGTCCCTGGGCAAGACACTGAATCCCTCATAGCCTCTGATGTGTGTCCCATCAGTGTATGAATGTGATCTAAAGCACTGATTAGTCTCTTTAGAATGATTTGTTCAATTAGCTTTGTAGAGATATAATAGAGTGCTGTATGAATGGGTAAATGAGGACAGATTGTAGTGTAAAGCGCTTTGAGTTTCTTGAAATAAGATAGAAAGGCTCTATATAAGTACAGTCCATTTACCGTTTAGAATTTGCAGAAGCTTGGTTGTGCCTTCTATGTGTTTTGAAGGAATTTTGGAGAAAACTAAGTCTTATAGCACCAAGAAGCACAACTGATAACAAACAAAATTCTCTACTCTTCAATGTGTACTTCAAAGCTTACGTAATGACACGTTAATATTTCTAGAATAAACTCAAAATTATGAAACAAAAGTTATTTTGAGATTAAAATAAAAACCACAGTCTTAAAGACAGACAATAGCCAATTGTTTTGTGACTTTATGATTGAAAATACTGTAGGTTTTATTAATAAAGCCATTATTTTAGCACAAAAACAACAACTTACATAGAAGATAAACACAATCTGTAAATAAGTTCTCAGCGCTCTCAGCAGCTGTAGTATGAGTTTTACTGGAGAACAATTAGAAAATTAATGCAGACTTTTTATAAGCTTCACATGGTGAGAGAGTATTTTGAGGTCAACACAGTCATGTCAGGTTGAGACTCTTACTGTGAAATGTTGAAGGAAGTTCTGCGAGATTGGTTGTTTTCACGCTGCAGCGGTAGTATTAAAGGCCACACCTTAAACTGGTTCAAGAAAAGCTTTGTGGTGTTATTTTCTAGTTTACCCTGTAAAAATGCCTCAAGAACCCTGTTTACACTTTCCTCTCAACACCGATCTCAGCTGGATTAACTGACCCTAGTTGTTGTATACAGAAGAACTGCAGCATGTACATCTAACTATGCCCCTTCAGAACCACAGAAGACAAAATAATTGTAGGTTCTGGTTAGTTCTCTGTTGTCTTTGGTACAGTCTGGTAGGTTTGGTGTATCTTACTTGAGACTGAGCCCTGAACATCAGCAGCAGCTCCATGCGCTCATCACTGGGTAGTTTGGAGCGATCACAGGGCACTCGAGCCAGTTCCTCCTGACAATTCAGTGTCTTGTTTTTACAGAACAGATCCACCACCAGGCTATTGTCCAGACCGCTGATGGCACACTCATAAAACGTTGCGTTGAGCAGGGCCACAGACAGCCACATGACAGGAGCCACGCAGGCCCCTGTGATGATGCTCATTAGGACCCTAAAACAGCCGCAGCAGTTCCCTCGGGGACAGAGCTTTATGGGGTTCAGGCAACAACCGGTGTAGAGCCTCCACATCCTGGTGCTGAAAAACAGGCTGAGAATGAAAAGCACTGCAGCCGGGCCCAGCAGAAATGTCAGCCCATAGGCAAAGTTCTGGTCATGGTTGCATGGGCACTGAAAGGAGACCATAGAGAAGACTCGCTCCCCACCGATGGTCATGAGTGCCATAAAGCTGTAGCCAATAGTGGTTTTCTGATTCATAAAGAACCGTAGAACAGTCTGGAAGTTATCCATGGTGTCGGTCTCCGAAACGTTCCACAATCTTCCACCCTGCTGTTTTCCCTGTTTGTCTCAACCAGAAGAACTCAACTGTTAAAGCTGTCTATGCCCCTCCCTTCGACTGTCAGTTTTCCTTCAAGATCCTCCTTCAGTCTCTCCTTTCATGCTTTTTTTTTTTCTCATAGAACTTCCTGCTTTCTATGAAAGAGTAAAAACAACTCCAACTCTCGGTGGTTCTCTGTCCCCACTGTGTTGCTGCCAAGGATCTGATTTCTTGTGATTGTCTGAGTTTTTTGAGCATGATGTCATGGGGAGAACACCCAGAGTAATTAATGCAAGGCAAAATCGAAAGAAAAAAATGAGCAAAAAGACAGAATGACGCTCTGCCAGAACAAAGAACATGACAGAACATGTAGAACAGACAGTCAGCTGATGGGGGAAGCATTTACATCCTCTCTGTGGTTTTCTGATCCAGTCCCACAGGAATAACCACTCTGGCTGCAGTCCATTACACAGCTCACATCTTCTTTCTAGTGAAATCAAACTCCATTACCTCATTTGTTCTTCTGGCTGTGGCTAAGCATCACACACGTAACATGTTTCAGAAAAATATCACTTTGTCCACACGCTTTAACATTCTGTGTATGTATGTAAAAAAATATCTGCAGTCTTCAGGAAGTGGTTAGGTCTGACATGTTCAAAAAGAAGGTTGCACACTTCCTGTTGAACATATTGTCACATCAGTCAACCAGCAGGGCTGACATGAAAATTTAATCACTACTCAACGTTCCTGAGTAATTTTTTTTTTTTTAAAGTTTATAACCAACAACATGGAGCACTTTTATGAAAATAGAAATGGTTAAAAGTAGTGCTTAGTTTGTAACCCAAACAATGCTGGAATGCAAATAAGATAGTGGGTGGGGGTGGGCTTTAGATAAAGTAGATGCCATTTTCTGCATTCTGGTGTACTTTCAGGGATTATTAAACATCTACATTTACCTAAACCCCCAGGCTCCTCCTCAGGCTTATCGTGGCGGCGGGCTGCGGACTCCTCCATTCACACCAGCCCTGTTGTCCCGAAATCTAGCCCGTTTGCCTAGGAAGTCCAGTTCGTTTGGGGAGGAGTGAACATGCCATCAAACTCTGTCACGGAACAAAAAGGCAAACTCTGGCTCGGTCTAAAACCTAGGTCTCGGTCCAGTAGAAAAAAACTCGAGCGGAGTTCGAGTACAGTGTGAATGCAAGCAGACCGGGCACCGCTCCACAAGCAGGAAGAGGACTACAACGCAGGGCAAACAACGCAGGGCAAACAAACATGTCTCTTACCTCATACGGAGCCGTCAGGTGCCTTGTGTGAAAAACAACATTCTCCAAACGTTCTCCATGGTCTTCTGCCTCATCTTCTGCTCATGCTGAGTACATTGTTGAAAAATGACAAAATAGAACTCCTAAAACCGCTAAAATTTGACGCCACTCTGTTTTTACAGCATTTTTCAGTCAGGTCATCTGGACAGTTTCTTTTTTTTTATTTGTGCTGAAATGTTTCGCTTTCGATCCAGAAAGCTTCATCAGTCAAGGAAACACACAACACAAAACTGATTCTTCCCCCAACAGTTTACTCCAAAGTGGAACAAACCAGTTTTGTTGGTGCTAAGAGTGTCTCTTTGGTACGCCCCCTCCTCAATTGTCGGCCCTCTTCCTTGTTGACAGTCATGTCAAGCTGGTTGAAAACAACAAAGTCCATGCTCAATAATCCAGGTATACAATACAAAAATTTTCAGTCAGGTCATCTGGACAGTTTCGGCACAAAAAAAAAACTGTGCGTTTCCTTGAATTATGAAGCCTTCCTGATCGAAGGCGAAACATTTCAGCACAAAAAAAGAAACTGTCCAGATGACCTGACTGAAAAAATGTTGAATTGTATACCTGGATTATTGAGCATGGACTTTGTTGTTTTTGTTTTGTTTACATTCATTTAACAACCATAAAGCTTACTAGACTTAGACAAGAGGTGACTATTTGTGAGCAGCAGTAGGGTTTCATGACAAGAAAGAGCACCACAGATGCCATCTTTGCTTTGAGAATGCAGACGGAGAAGTACAGAGAGGGTCGGTCGAAGTAGATGGCCGCTTGTCATGAGCCTGGCTCTGCTAAAGGTTTCTTCCTCATGAGGGAGATTTTCCTTTCCACTGTTGCCTTCATGCTTGCTCAAGATGAGAGTTCTGCGATGGAGTTAAACTCAAAGCAGTCTGCTCCTCAAGACAAAACCCTGAGATATTTGATCTCCTCCACTTGAGGCAGAACCTCAACCTTGACCTGAAGAGAGCAATCCACCCTTTACCAGTTGAGGACCATGGCCTCAGATTTGGAGGTGCTGATTCTCATCCCAGCTGCTTCACACTCAGCTGCAAACTGCTCAGTGAGAGCTGAAGATCACGGCACGATGACGCCAACAGGACCACATTGTCTGCAAAGAGCAGAAATGGAGTTCTGAGGCTACCAAACCAGAATTCATAAAAGTTATTAACAGAACCGGTGACAACGGGCAGCCCTGGTGGAGTCCAACTCCCACCCTGAAGAGGTCCGACTTACTACCGGCAATGTGAACCAAACTGTTGCATCACTTGTATAGGGACTGAACAGCCCGTATTAACAGGCCCCCAATCCCATACTCATGG
>NC_056502.1:46375416-46381015 GCF_014905685.2 Nematolebias whitei
CCCCCCACACACACACACACACACACAAACACAGTATACCCCGAGGAACACGGTTGAATACTTTCTCCAATTTCATAAAACACATATAGACTGGATAGGCAAACTCCCATGACTCGTCAAGGACCCTAGTGAGGGTAAAGAGCAGGTCCAGGGTTCCACAGCCAGGACGAAACTCGCATTGTTCCTCCTGGATCTGAGGTTCAACCAACGATAGGACTTGCTTCTCCAGTACCCCTGAATAGACCTTACCAGGGAGGCTGAGGAGAGTGATGCTCCTGGAATTGGAGCACACCCTCCTGTCCCCCTTTTTGTCGAGGGGAACCACCATCCCAGTCTGCCAAAACAATGGCACTGCCACTGTTTGGCAATGTTGCAAAGGTGTGTCAACCAAAGCAGCCACACAACATCCAGAGCCTTAAGGAAATCAGGGTGAAACTCATCCACCTCTGGAGCCCTGCCGCTTCTGAGTTTTTTAACTACCTCAATGACATCAGCAACAGTTATGGACAGACCAACCCCGCAGTCCCCAGACTCATTTTCCTCCATTGAAGATGTGCTAGTGGGATTGAGAAGGTCAGAGAAGTATTCCTTCCACCTCCAGACATATCATTGGTTGAAGTCATCAGTACCCCACTTTCACTGAACACAGTGTTAGTAAAGAGTTGCTTTCCCCTCCTCAGCCACCTGATGGTTTGCCAGAATCTCCTCGGAGCCAACTGAAAGTCATTATACAGTGTAAGGATGGTACCATTTGCTGTTTCTGTTTGTGTCTGTGTTTCCCTAGTGTTTCCTCGTCAGTTTAATTGGTTCCACCTTTGTCTCGTCACAGCTGTTGTAATCACGTCTCGTCATGTCCTTGTATATAAGCCGTCTGTTTCTGTCTTGTTCTTTGTCGGGTCGTATTCGTTGGGTCTCTGTGTTCTCCTGCGTTTCCCCTGAGCTCTCCTGAGTCCTCCCTGAGTTTCCCTCTGAGCCTTCCGTTCACGTAAGTTTTGCTGCCACGTCAGTTGTTTATTTTTGTTCGTTATCCACCATTAAATATTAATTTTTATAATCTGCCGAGTTGAGTCCTGTCTGCACAACTGGGTTCGTCCCTGACTACCAAATCCTGACATTACGACCTGACAAAACATATCAGAACCCAGCGGGCAGGGCTCTCTCGGCAACTTACCTTTTTTCTTTTTCCCCTCCGAGCCTCCCGTGATGAGCAAGACTACAATCTGTTGCGGCGGGTTCTGCACCAGGCCCGTCCGTCCTCAAGGACATTATGACCAGGAGGTAGAAATCCTGTCCTCACCACTCCTGGTCCTCGAGGAGAACCAGAGCTCGGCACCGGGGAACCCACCAGGTCCCTGTTTCTGAGTCCGCCTCGCCCGGCTATTCGGGGTGGACGTCGGGGGAGGACGAAGAAATGGAGGACGATTTCTGTTTTGTTCCTGTCCCCCGACTCTCCCGCCGTCGCCGGGGAGGTAGGAAGCGGTCCCGGGGGCAGTCCGCGGCGACCGGCCCGGTCTCGTCGGCTGAGCAGAGTCTTAGAGTTGGTTCTGGTGTTTCTGTGGGACCCAGGTCTGCCGCCTCACCTCTCAGGTTTCCGGTGGGGGCGAGATCCGTCGTCTGCTGCAGAGCTCCAGGCCTCTCCGTCGTCTGCTGCAGAGCTCCAGGCCTCTCCGTCGTCTGCTGCAGAGCCACAGGCCTCTCCGTCATCTGCTGCAGAGCCACAGGCCTCTCCGTCGTCTGCTGCAGAGCTCCAGGTCTCTCCGTCGTCTGCTGCAGAGCTCCAGGCCTCTCCGTCGTCAGCAGCAGCAACTCCCCAGGCCTCTCCGTCGTCAGCAGCAGCAACTCCCCAGGCCTCTCCGTCGTCAGCAGCAGCAACTCCCCAGGCCTCTCCATCGTCAGCAGCAGCAACTCCCCAGGCCTCTCCGTCGTCAGCAGCAGCAACCCCCCAGGCCTCTCCGTCGTTGCCTGCTGTCAACTCCAGGGTCCCCTCGTCGCCTGCTGTCAACTCCAGGGTCCCCTCATCGTCCGTTGCAGTTCTCCAGGTCCCCACGTCATCTGCGACGCTCTCCAAGCCTCCAGAGGGGTCAACGCTCTCCATGTCTCCAGAGGGGTCGACGCTCTCCAAGTCTCCAGAGGGGTCTACGCTCTCCAAGTCTCCAGAGGGGTCGACGCTCTCCAAGTCTCCAGAGGGGTCGACGCTCTCCAAGTCTCCAGAGGGGTCGACGCTCTCCAAGTCTCCAGAGGGGTCGACGCTCTCCAAGTCTCCAGAGGGGTCGACGCTCTCCAAGTCTCCAGAGGGGTCGTCGCTCTCCAAGTCTCCAGAGGAGTCGACGCTCTCCAAGTCTCCAGAGGGGTCGGCGCTCTCCAAGTCTCCAGAGGGGTCAGCGCTCTCCAAGTCTCCAGAGGGGTCGGCGCTCTCCAAGTCTCCAGAGGGGTCGGCGCTCTCCGCATCTCCAGAGGGGTCGCCTCCATGGTCGTCGCACACTGCAGTTCTCCAGAGCCCCAAGTCCTCTTCCCCGCCAGCTGTGGACTCCAGGGTCTCTTCCCCGCCAGCTGTGGCTCCCAAGGCCTCTTCGCCGCCAGACGCGGCTCCCAAGGCCTCTTCGCCGCCAGACGCGGCTCCCAAGGCCTCTTCGCCGCCAGACGCGGCTCCCAAGGCCTCTTCGCCGCCTTCTGCGGCTCCCAAGGCTTCTTCGCCGCCTGCCGCGGCCTCCTCGCCGCGGCCTCCTCGCCGTCATCGCCGCCTGCCGCGGCCTCCTCGCTGTCATCGCCGCCTGCCGCGGCCTCCAAGGTGTCATCGCCGCCTGCCGCGGCCTCCAAGGTGTCATCGCCGCCTGCCGCGGCCTCCAAGGTGTCATCGCCGCCTGCCGCGGCCTCCAAGGTGTCATCGCCGCCTGCTGCGGCCTCCAAGGTCCTACGTGTTGGACGGCCTCCCGGCCGCCCCCCTGAACGTGGGTCCCATGATGGACGGCCTCCCGGCCGCCCCCCTGAACGTGGGTCCCGTGATGGACGGCCGCCCTCCTGAACGTGGGTCCTATGATGGACGGCCTCCCGGCCGTCTTCCTGAATGTGGGTCTCGTGATGGACGGCCTCCCGGCCGTCCTCCTGAACAATGACTCCAGGGACGGTCTCTTGACCGTTCAGATCTTTTGTGTTTTTCCTGCTTGTGTCTTGCCTTAGTTCTTTCAGGTCCTTGTGTTCTTCCTTGTGTTTCCTCTGGCCCTCCACCCTTGCAGTGCTGCCCTCCACCCGCCCAAGTCCTTCGGGAGGGTTTTTTTTTGGGGATGCCTGGAGGCGTCCTTGAGGGGGGGGTACTGTAAGGATGGTACCATTTGCTGTTTCTGTTTGTGTCTGTGTTTCCCTAGTGTTTCCTCGTCAGTTTAATTGGTGCCACCTTTGTCTCGTCACAGCTGTTGTAATCACGTCTCGTCCTGTCCTTGTATATAAGCCGTCTGTTTCTGTCTTGTTCTTTGTCGGGTCGTATTCGTTGGGTCTCTGTGTTCTCCTGCGTTTCCCCTGAGCTCTCCTGAGTCCTCCCTGAGTTTCCCTCTGAGCCTTCCGTTCACGTAAGTTTTGCTGCCACATCAGTTGTTTATTTTTGTTCGTTATCCACCATTAAATATTAATTTTTATAATCTGCCGAGTTGAGTCCTGTCTGCACAACTGGGTTTGTCCCTGACTACCAAATCCTGACATACAGGGCCTCACCAAACTCCTCTTACGTCTGAACTTTTCCCTTAGCAACAGCCAAGGTTGCGGACGGCTTGACCCTCCAGTACTCCTCAGCTGCCTCTGGAGTTCCACCAGTCAGCAAGGACTGATAGGACTCTTCTTCAACTTGACAGCCTCCCTAACTCGGGGTGTCCAGTTTAAGGATGGCCACCACAAGAAGTACCAACAACCTTGCAGCCACAGCTTCTCCTTACAATTAATATTCCTCAGACCATCATCCAGTACTCACCTTGTCCCCTCTCTCGTTGTCAGTCCTGATTCCCATCACCTGTAACTAAATATATTTATTTTTGTAGAACCTGTCTGTCTTCTCTTCAGTTTGCCACCTAGAGTCAAATATTAATTACAGTCATGTTAATGTTTGCGTCCTCTTTTTGTGCTGGGGGACTGGATCTTTGGGATGGACCAGTCTTTACCGTAATGTATTGTTGGGGTGTAAAAGCCACTGGGACGTCATATTTAGAAAATAAACATCTCAGTTTCTCTGAAACTCCCGCAACATACAGAATGACCACTGGTCTAGATCTGGGTTCCTCCGTGTCACCTAATGGCTGACTGGAGTCCTGTTTGGGTTTCTTCTCTGCTTTCAGGAAGACCCAATTAGGATATCCACATATATCCAGGGCCTGTCGTGTATGGGATTTCTCCTTCTGCCTGGCTCCTGAGTTAGTGGGGATGCTGTCTGCTCTGTGGTACAGAGTCCTGATGACTCCTAACGTGCTCCAGAGGGTGATGGGAGTCAAACTGCAAATACTGGTCTGTGTGGGTGAGTTTGTGGTACACCTCACTTAGAAACGTCTTCTATCAGAGACTGAGACCTCACAGTCCAAGAAAGCCAACCTGCCATTTTTTAATATCTTCTTGTGTGAACTTTAAATGTCTACCATTCTCCGTCTGCTGGACCCGGTTCTAGAGGGCAATCTGGGAAGCAGCTGCTGTGGTCATTATTATCATCAAGCTGCTGATGGGACCTGCTAACTAGACCTGCTAATGCTGCTAACAAGATCCTCCATCTGCCTGCACAGACCAAACTCTACTGACTCACTTGGTTCCGCAGGGGAACCTTGGATGTTCTCTGTCTGCTGTACCTGGTTCTGGAGGGCAGTCTGGGAGGCAGCTGCTGTGGTCCTTATTATCATCAAGCTGCTGACGGGACCTGCTAGCAAGACCTGCTAACGTTGCTAACAAGACAACGCCAGTAGCCAAACCTAACTGCTAACAGTATTATGCTGCTAACTGGACCATGTTTCTAGATAAACTCACTGCCAGCAGAGCCACTCTGCTAATAGGACCATATGCTGCTGAAGGCAAGACACTGAACCCCTCATAGCCTCTGATGTGTGTCCCATCAGTGAATGCATGTGATCTAAAAAAAAGCACTGATTAGTCTCATTAGAATGATTTGTTCAATTACCTTTGTAGAGATCTATTAGAGTGCTGTATGAATGGGTAAATGAGGACACAGATTGTAGTGTAAAGCGCTTTGAGTGTCTTGAAATAAGATAGAGAGGCGCATTACAAGTACAATCCATTTACCATTTACCATATTTATATATATATATAACAGGATGCTAGCTGGATGACAGACTATTTTTTCGAGCGGATCGCTGCAGCGAGCTAACGGGGAAATCACGGGGAGGCGGAGTGTGCATTTACGTGAGTAAAAGTTGGTGCACGAACTGTACTGTTGTAAATAGCTCATGCTCGAAAGCGTTGGAGCAAAATAACAGTGAAATGTCTGCCACATTATCTACCCTGCGAGTTCACGGTGACATTCATCACTGTCGTTTACATTCCTCCGGACGCTAATGCTAATGAATCACTGCAGGAGCTTCATGATATCATCAGCTCGCTGCAGAGCAAACACCCC
>NC_056502.1:46396015-46401529 GCF_014905685.2 Nematolebias whitei
GCTGTTGTTCTGGGTTTACCCACATTGACCTCGTTTAAAACCTGATAATATTAATCTCTAAACCTATAAAAAAAATCTAAAAGCATATTAATCTCTAAAACTAAACTTAATGCGCACCACAGCTGGCGGTGGTGCGGGGTGGGACCCCCACTGTTTTAGTTTTGTTTTTGACGTGCTGCACATTTCTTCACGTTTGCAGCTATAATAATAATAATAATAACTAATAGTTTAGTTTTCCTGTGACTTATTTGCAATATGATAAATGGTAGGAGCATAATATACGCTCCCAATGTTTTTTGGTCTTTTTTTTGGGTAAATAATGACCTTTTTTGCGGTTTTATTTATTTATTTTTGTATCTTTAGATCCCATGATGTCATCAAGTACTCGAGTTCTACTCGAGTTTTATTATGTTAATGTCGAGTTTTAAAATTATATAGTCGTTCAACCCCTACTCCACACCAGTTAGATATAGTTAAGTTTACCTTCGTACACATTGCTGGTCCTGAAACCCAACTCTTGGTGAAGTGCTAGATGTTCTACTACTTCAGAGTTGACACGGGGGATTGGCATTAGTCAAATGTTATGGATACTCACAAGTCCCCCTAGATGTTGGGTCTCTCCCCACTGAGCCAAAGGAAGTTCTGGCAAACATTCCAATGCTTAAAAAACAAAAAAGTAGCATCTGGCTGTGCTTGGCTTGGGTGGGGAATGGCAAACAAAGACTGGGGATATTGTTGAGCAGTGGAAGGAGCACTTTCAGGATCTCCCCAATCTGACCATCCTGATCACCACAAAGTCTGAAGGACTCAGGGGAATTTGAGTCCAATATCTTGACAGATGTTGCTGAGGTAATTAAAAAGCTCCCCAGCTAAAGGGCACCAAGAGTGTACAAGATTAACTATAGACATTAAGATTCTGTTGTAGCATGTGGAATGGGAGACCTGGTTGGTGGGCCTAATTTTTAAATGAGTCCGAATAGTGTATTTATCGACCTCTCAATCAGACTGCTCAGCTTCCCAGGGAACATCTACTCTTGGGTTATGAAAGGCTGCAACAAACTGTTTAACCTCATATCCAAGTGAGAGCGGTGCAGCTTTTGTCTGGGTCAAGGAACAGTGGAATGTTGTATGGATCCAGAGAAAGTTTAAGACTGTGTTCCCTATTACCTTCTGTGGGAGGTGCTGTAAGAGAGTACAGGATGCTAGGGTCACTTTTAAGGTTTAACCCATCTATGTATAACTAAGAGCTGTCTCCACATCCTGGGGACACATATCAGAGTCAGAGTTTCTTTATTGTCATTCGCACCTCATGTGGTACATGTGGTGGAGCGAAATTATGTACACAGGGTCCCAGTTACATCCAATGATAAAATGTATAAGAAAAACAGTAATAACATCTAAGACAGGGGTGGGCAATTATTTTTTCCATGGGGCCACATGAGAAACAGAAAATATTGTGGAGGGCCGGCCAAAAGGCTGATCTCAATTCTGCATAATATTAACTCTATTTCTTTATAAAAAGCAGTAACAGTGACAAGCTGGTAAGAGTACATGTTATAATTAAGCAATGAAAACATGAGGTTGCCTTCCAAAAAATGTAATTTATTCAAGCAAATTTCCCAAAACAATGGGAATGGCAATAAATCACTAAAACAACATCATAAAAACACACTACACGTGCAAATAAAAATAACCACAATACAATTAAAATCATGCACAACTCAACCATAAAAACATAATTTAAAACTTCTTACATTTTTAAGTTATTTTTTCTTGTTCAGTGAGAGAAATCTGCTGGGCTTTAACGAGTGCATCAAAATCAGGTTGAATGTCTGAGGTGGAGATGCGAAGCACAGCTGACAGATGATCGTCAGTGAGAGATGATCTGTACCTGGATTTCGTGAACTTCATCATTGAAAATGTTTGTTCACATATGTAGGTAGAGCCAAAGAGAACCAACATCTTCTGAGCATGTCTCTTCATGTTTGGAAAGTTCTCCTCTTTGAGAGAAGAGTAGATATCCAGTAGAGATCCTGATTTAAAGAGCTCTGCCAGTACTGCATCAGACTGCAGATCGATGAGTTCCAGCTGAACATCACTGGGTGCATTATCCACACTGCAGGTAAAGGGAGAGGAAATCATGTGCATTTCATCCTTTATTGTTCTAAGATCTTCAAATCTCCTTGAAAACTCACAATGCAATGCTCCTAACATGGATGAGTACCTGCGGAGGTGATCGGCTGATGGTGTGACTTCTTTCAGGGTTTGCATGTGAGTGAGATTGTTGCTCTCCAGTTGGCTTGAAAGAAACAGCATCTTTTTCATGAAAGCCTTCACCAGGGTGTGCATTTCATGAACAAAAAGGCCCCTGCCTTGCAGTTTGGTATTCAGGTCATTCATCAGTGCGGTCACATCAACAGCAAATGCAAAATCTGTCATCCAGTCCTCATCTGAGAGCTCTGGGATGTCTTTGCCTTTCATCTCACAAAACTCTCAAATCTCTGTTTTCAGGTCCCAAACTCTTTTTAGCACTTTGCCCAGGCTGAGCCATCTGACAGGTGTGTGGTAGCCGATGTCACTATGCTCAGACTCATGGTCCTCCAAAAGTGCGACAAACTGTCTGTGATTCAATGCCCGTGCCCTGATGAAGTTTACTATGTTAGTAACAACATTAATAACATGGTTAATTTTTAGCACTGACTTGCACAACACATGTTGGTGTATAATACAATGCAAAAATACCAATTCCTGATCTGTGTCGATTTCAGCCACTTTATCTTGCATACGTTTTAAAAGTCCCACATTTTTCCCTGTAAGATTTGGACAACCGTCTGTTGTGACACCTGCCAGTCTGTCCCATTTCAGTCCCAGTGTGTCCATGCACGCATTCACCTCCATGAAGAGATCGCTCCCTGTAGTCGTCCCTTTCATCGACCGCATTGCTGCCAGCTCCTCCGTAATCTTGAAGTCCGGCGTGATCCCGCGAACAAATACGAGTAACTGGGCTGTGTCACGGACATCACAGCTTTCGTCCAAAGCCAAGGAGAAAAAGTCAAAACTTGCCATTTCATGTTGCAGCTGAAGCTCCAGATTCCACGATATGTCATTCACCCTTCTCGTCACGGTTCGCCTGGAGAGCGCGACTTTCGCAAATGCTTCTTTTTTTTCCAGGGCATATTAATGCTGCAGAGTCCACCAAGCACTCTTTGATAAACTCCCCCTCCGAGAATGGCTTACTGTTTTTAGCGATTTTGTGAGCTATCACAAAGCTGGTCTTGGTTGCTGCATCCCTGGATGTGTGAAACTTGGTAAAAAAGCCTTGCTGCTTTTGCAGTTTAGCTAGCAAAGCTTCCGATGTCCGCGCCCTTTCAGCGTCAGTCACGTTCTTGTATTTCTCCCCGTGTTTCGTCTCGTAATGCCGACTCAAATTGTAGTCCTTAAACACGGCGATCTGCTCCCGGCAAACTAAACACATGGCTTTACCCCTGACTTCAGTAAATAAATACTTAGCAGTCCAATTTTTGTTGAAAACCCTGCATTTGGCATCTACCTTTCTTTTTTTAGCATAAGCAGACATTTCTGAGGGCTAAAGTCGTCTTGTGACTTGCTAGTGACAACGATCAAATCACGTGCATGTCTCAATATACGTTTTGCGTCATCATGTACGTAAATAAAAAACAACTTCAAAATAAAAGCAATGCAGCTTCAGTCCATGCATCAGGTAAAATAAGAAAATATGTTTATTTTGTAATTTCCAATTAACGTTACACGGGCCGGTCTGAGTCAATCAAACGGCCGTATGTGGCCGGGGGGGCCGTACAATGCCCAGGTTTGATCTAAGATATGAACTAAGAAAAACATCAACTAAATATACACTAAGCACTCATAACATAAAAACATTGAACATCAGCACAAACATGAACATGAGTCTGTGTGAGCAGATGAGCATGCATGAACACATCAACATTGAACTAATGAGTTGAGCGGATGAACGGATGAGGGACGGTCTCTGGTCCTGTTTGTATTGTTCATGGACTGGATTCCAGAAAGGAGTCGTGGAAAGGTGAGTTTGAAAACCACTCATTTCTGCTTTTTGCAGATTCAGTCAACCTTTATTTCTACAGGTTAGTCTCATCCGTAAAGATGAAATGTCACTACAATTTTATTTATTTTTTGTTGTTGTTTTTTGAACACCCAGAGGACCTGACAACTTTTTTAGAATATACAGTACGCACATATCTCCGTTGTGTGTGTACTGTATATTGTTCTGTTGTTCGGTTTTATGCAATTAATAAAGTAAAAAAAAAAATTCCTGTTTGGCTTAATGTAATTCCGTTTTTTTTTCAAATGTCATTCTGTTTTTTTCAAATGTAATTCCATTTTTTAAAATGTCATTCTGTTTTTTCAAATGTGATTTTGCTTTTTCTAATATAATTCTGTTTTTTTCTAATGTGATTCCGTTTTTTCAAATGTAATTCTGTTTTTTCTAATGTGATTCCGGCCACTTCCACTTTGGCTTAATGTAATTCTGTTTTTCGTTATGTTTTTTTTTTTTTACTGAAAAAAAAAAAGAATGCAGACTCTGTCAGGGTGATGAGTTTTGTGTTTTTGACACTTGTCACATTGCTCCTTGCATTTTCATTCGACTTTTTTCTTCATGTTCAAGTCATCTATTTTGTGCTACCAGCCTCTTTCCCTCTGTCAGTACTTTTCCACAGTCATCCTCCACTCCTAGCCTCGTCTTTTCCATGGACACCTCTTCCATGTGGTCTTTCTGCCCAGGTGTCTCCACTCTACTTACAAGCCCCCATCCATTTATACTCTTTTTTTGACTCATCCATCAGTCAGCCAATGTGCTTCATGTCCTGTCAGTTTCTGCTCTGTCTCCTTGAGTTTTATATGTTGCTTTGCATTTCTGCTGACACGAAGGCCTTTTCTTTTTGTAATATGTTTATTATTAGCAGAAAAACTCTTACGTCCGTATGCTCTTTGTGGACTTCACATCCGCCTTCAACACCATGATCCCCCAAACCCTGATGGACAAACTATCCACACTAGGACTAAGCCCCTCCATTTGCAACTGGGTACTAGACTTTTTAACAAACAGACCACAGTTAGTGAGGATCCACAACCTCTCCTCCTCCACCATAACCCTCAGCACTGGCTCTCCTCAGGGATGTGTGTTGAGCCCCCTCCTGTTTACTCTGCTCACGTATGATTGTGCAGCTACCCATCCAGGCTGTCACATTGTAAAGTTTGCAGATGATACAGCGGTGGTGGGATGCATCACAAACAATGATGAGTCCAGCTACAGGCAAGAGGTGGAACACCTGGAGAGCTGGTGCAAAGAGAATAACCTTCACATCAATGTGAAGAAGACAAAGGAGATGATTGTGGACTTTAGAAGGAACAAAAACCCCTGAACATAAGAGGATCTGTGGTGGAAGTGGTCTCCAGCTACAAATACTTGGGTGTACACATGAATGACAACCTCAGCTGGAGCAACAACACCAC
>NC_056502.1:46401629-46403449 GCF_014905685.2 Nematolebias whitei
TTGGGTGTACACATGAATGACAACCTCAGCTGGAGCAACAACACCACCAGCCTGATCAAGAAAGCTCATCAGAGACTCTACTTCCTCAGACGGCTGAGGCGAGCTGGTCTGGGAAGCTCAGTCCTCACCTCCTTCTACAGGTGTGCAGTGGAGAGCATCCTGTGCTCGAGCATCAATGTGTGGCATGGAGGCTGCACAGCTGCAGAAAGAAAAGCTTTGCAGAGAGTGGTGAAGGCTGCACAGAAATCTGTCGGAATCAGCCTCCCCACCATCACAGACATCTACACCTCCGGATGCAGGAAGAGGGCCACCTGCATCATGAAGGACCCCACTCACCCAGCACACACACTTTTTGCTCCACTCCCCTCAGGAAGGAGGTTAAGGAGCATTAAGTGTTGAACCACTAGACTGAAGAACAGCTTCTACCCTGAGGCTGTTAGACTCGTGAATCTCTAACTAGAATAATCACTGAAAAACCATATCATGTTGCTGCTGATCTGTTTCAATGTTGATGTGTTCATGCGTGCACATCTGCTCACAGACTCATGTTCATGTTTGTGCTGATGTTCAATGTTTTTGTAAGGATGTTACTTTTCTGTGGCCCGGTGTGTCTGTTTCCCTCGTGCTCCCTCATTAGTTTCCATTGTTGCCACCTGTGTCTCGTCCCAGCTGTTTGTTATCATGTCTCGTCTTCTCCCTGTATTTAAGTCATCCTATTCTGTCTTGTTCTTCGTCGGGTCGTCTTCGTTGGGTACGCTTCCTTGGGTCTCCTGAGTCTCTCCTTGTCTTCCTGGTCCCTCGAGTTCCCCGTGTCTCTTGAGTTCCCCGTGCCTCCTTCCTTGTTTATGTAAGTTTTGCTGCCCCGTCAGCTCGTTTATTTTGTACTTTTCATTTATCATTAAAAACCTATTTTTGTACATCTGCCGAGTTGAGTCCCTGTTCTGCACTCTGCGTTCGCTCCTGACACAAATCCTAACAGTACGACCCGACCAGAACAGAACCCAGCGGGCAGGGTTCTCACTCGGCAACACTCACCCATTTTTGTTTTTTCCCTCCTCGTGCCCTGATGGACGAGCTCCTCTCCGTCTCCGTCCATCCACCGTCCCGCCGCCGCCGCGGTGGACGGTTCCGGAGGCAGTCTGCGGCGGCCGGGCCGGTCTCTTCGGCCGAGCAGAACTTCAGAGCTGGTTCCGGTGTTTTTGTGGGAGCGGGGTTCGCCGCCTCACCTCCCAGGTTTCCGGTGGGGGTGAGATCCGGCGTCCCACGGGAGCTCCGGTCCACTCCTGCTCGATTCGGTGAGTCCGGTCCGGTTGACGTCATTGGGGCGGGTTCCGTCGCCTCACCTTCCAGGTTCCTAGTGGGGGCGGAACCCGGCCTCTCACCGCCACTCCGCGCCGCAGCTGTTCGACCCAGCCTGGCCGTATCTCCGGAGAGTTTTCATTGTGACACCGTGGGAGCGTGTCCCGCCGCCTCACCTTCCAGGTTTCCGGTGGGGGTGGCACCCATCACCACACCCACTCATACTGACCTTCCTTTTTTTCCCCCTGAGGATATTTTTCATATTAATCAGACAGTTCTTAAACTATTTAGTTCTGCTAGAAGAAACCCGTCCTCCTTTGATTTAGTTTTGACCCAGATGGAGGATTTTTCCTTTCTATCCCAGGCCTTTCTTTGCTCCCCGAGTATGATTTTTTGTTAACAGAAATAGAGACTCTAAAGACTCCTGTTGCAGCCATTCCTGAGGTGGGTCCTCATCTCTCCTACTCCGAGGGGGTCCCGGCTGACGCTCCTCATCTCTCCTACTCCGAGGGGGTCCCGGC
>NC_056502.1:46403459-46431925 GCF_014905685.2 Nematolebias whitei
TCCCCGTGTCTCTTGAGTTCCCCGTGCCTCCTTCCTTGTTTATGTAAATTTTGCTGCCCCGTCAGCTCGTTTATTTTGTACTTTTCATTTATCATTAAAAACCTATTTTTGTACATCTGCCGAGTTGAGTCCCTGTTCTGCACTCTGCGTTCGCTCCTGACACAAATCCTAACAGTTTTATGTTATGAGTGCTTAGTGTATATTTAGTTGATGTTTTTCTTAGTTCATATATTAGATGTTATTACTGTTTTTCTTATACATTTTATTGTTGGATGTAACTGGGACCCTGTGTACATAATTTCGCTCCACCACATGTACCACATGAGGTGCGAATGACAATAAAGAAACTCTGACTCTGACTCTGATTATTGAACTTTATAATTTTTTTCTTTGAGTCCCTTGAGTTAGTCTGTATTCTTGGGTTCAAGCTCTGCAAACTTTCACACCAAACGTCAAAGTTCTAGTTTGATAATGTTGGAGGTTTCTTACTATGTTCAAACTCAAAATCCAGTATGGCTGCCTCAGGCGTAAAAGGGGTGATAGCTGTACAAATTAACTTTTTTGTTCTTATAGCAGTTACTTCAGTGAAGTTTTGTTCAGTTTGCATTGTTAATAATAGTCCTCCTGAGCACAATGAGCAAATTTGTTTTGTTTCCTGTCTTGCAGCTGTAATAATTTTAGTTGGATGTTTTGTTAGATTAAGATCTGAGTTTCTGAATCTGAGGTAACTGAAACACAGGACAACATGCTGTGTTACACTTACTCTTCATTTGCCTCTCAGAAATACTTTATACTATAACTACATTATTTTCTTGCTAGAAATGGCTGTGGTGAAAAACATCCCTCACAGATCTTTAAAGCGCACTGAAAGTGCAAGTTGTGTCAAAAAATGTAGGCACTCACTGAATCCTATCCCCAGCCATGGTTTCACATATTTAAACAGCCTCTTTGAAAAGGCAGATTTTCACAGCACAATGAACTACTGTAGATGTTTTTAAAACATTTTGTTGTGTTGCCCCATTAAGGTCTTCTGGTCAGTTTATCAGCTAGTTAAAGTGTTGTTTTCCTTGTAAAATAACATGGCTTTTTTTTAACAAGAAGATTGTGATATATGTATCAAAATAGAGCACATTAGCAGGTTTCTTACCTGAGATTGAGCTCTCAGTGTTCGCAGAATCTCATCATTGCCTCTATCACAGGGGATCTTGTGCAGCTTCTTCAAACAGTCCACATCAGTGCTCTTTTCTCTGCACACATGCTGGTTGTAAGCAGTCACATTGATCCCAGTCATTGCACACTCATAATAATTCCCACTGAGTAGAGCCACAGCAATCCAGCTGGATGGTGCTACCAGAGCAGTGGCACTGACCTGGAAGAAGGCCATGCTGGTGGCAGCCAAATGTTTCCACTTGCACAGTTTTTCCTTGTGGTACAACAGACCTGTCAGCAGCTTCCACGTCTTTTTGCTCAAAACGTACCCTAACAGAAACAGAGCCAAAGCAGGCACCAGCAGGAAGACCATGCCATAGTAGAAATTCAGTTCATTACATGGACACCTGAAGACTATAGAGGAGAAAACCTGCTCTCCTCCAGCTGTCATCAGGGCTACTCCACCGAAGCCTAAGTTGGTCTGTTTGCTGGCAATGTTGAGGACTGTTTTAAACTTGTCCATTTCTAACTGCAAAGTGTCAGAGAGACTGTTAAAAAAATGAATGTCGCAGTTTCACTTCCACCCTCTACATCTGCTTCTTGTCACCACCCCGCCTTACTTCCCCGAAGGGCAGCATCTGAGCTTAGCAGTGCTTTATGCGGGTTGTGAACAATAAGCAAGGTGTTAGTTTACACTTTACGGAGACGAGTCTCCAGTCCACACGTGTCTCTGGTTACGTGATGTAATCAAATGTCACTTCTGCACTTTATGTGCAACAAGTAGTGTCTATGTTGGACAAACAAGACACCTGCTGGTCTGTTTGCCATGATTTGTGCTTTTTTAGATTTAGGTTTATTGCATTTTTATGATTTTTTTGTGTGTGTGATCATTTGTTTTGTCATTATCTTCCTAAGTCATTGGCCATCTCTCCCTCAGCCAGCTCTGTTCCCCAGTTCCTGCTTCACAGCTCACCCCTGCTCCTTGTTTTAATTATGCTCAGCTCTTGCTACTTACTTCATCAGTTCCCCCATGTTTTATTCTCCTGTTACCATACATTGCAGTAACAGGTTACATAATCGACTTTAATATAAATAGTTACAGTATATCGTGATCAATAGGAAGAAAAATGGCTATCCTGATTCACCTTCCTAACCAGTGGGGGGCAGTAGTGGAGCCGAACGTCGGTAATCCATCGTTAATAAAACACCAGAAGAAGAAGCGCAGACAGCAGCTAACAGCTAGGCGTTTAGTGTGTTTAGTGTTAGATATAAAATATAAATGGTTTCCACCTCGTGCTAATTACTCCTTCACAAGCAGTGCTGTTTAAATTGGTCTTGTTTTAACAGGAAGCAAAGGTTTTGGTATCTTTGTGCAAAAAGCAGCAGAAATGTCAGAAAACACAGGTGAGTGTTTCGGTGTATGCTAGCTGTAGCTGATTGATTGGACTCATGAATGACTGGATATTGATGCAAAAGTCACATTATAATAATATTATTTCTCTTCATTTATCGATATCTGTAGGGTCTTCTTGTTTTTGTCTGCAATGTTTGCAGCTGTTTTAACAATTGATATCCAAACGTTTGATTCAGGAGATGTTATCTATGGCTCTTTTTTTTAATTTTATTTCGTTTAATGTAGACTTTAACTTTATTTAAAAATATACCCATTTGAATAGGCTGATGTCTCTTCAAGTTCTTTAAAAACGTTATACTTATTTAAAACTACAACATGTATACTCTTTTTTTTTTATTGCAATATTTGTTCTTATGTGTCCTTTTATTGTGCGTTTTTATGTAACTTGATCTCTTACATGATTTTATGTCCTTTTAATATTTTTATGCATCTTTTTACTCTCCTTATGTGCCATTTTTGTGTCCTTTCCCATCCATCCATCAATTATCTTTTACCCGCTTCTTCCATTTTGGGTCACGGGGGTCGCCGGTGCCCATGTCAAGCAATCATTGTGCAAGGGGCAGGGGACACCCTGGACAGGGCACAAGTCCATCACAGGGCCACATAGAGACAAACGAGACAAACAACCATTCACACTCTCACTCACACCTAGGGACAATTTAGAGTTACCAATCAGCCTAACATGCATGTTTTTGGTCTGTGGGAGGAAAACCGGAGTACCCGGAGAAAACCCACGCATGCATGGAGAGAACATGCAAACTCCATACAGAAAGGCCCCCGGACCAGAATTTGAACCAGGGATCTGCGCTCTGAGAGGCAGCAGCTCTATCAGTTGCGCCACCGTGCTGCCCTGTCCTTTCCCAATGCTTCATTTTGTACTACTTTTATTTCTGGTTCTTTCTAGATTTCTTATGTTCCATTTCTCTTTTCTTTATCTTCTTCTTTGGCAACAGTGGCTGAGTGGTTAGAGCAGTTGTCTTCAAACGGTAAATGGACTGTACTTGTATAGTGCCTTTCTATCTTATTTCAAGACATTCAAAGCACTTTACACTACAATCTGTGTTCTCATTTACCCATTCATACAGCACTCTACTAGATCTCTACAAAGCTAATTGAACAAATCATTCTAAAGAGACTAATCAGTGCTTTAGATCACATTCATACACTGATGGGACACACATCAGAGGCTACAAGAGCTTCAGTGTCTTGCCCAGGGACACTTCGACATGTGACTGCTGGTGGATTTGAACCCCCAATTCTCGCATTGGAGGACGACTGCTCTAACCACTCAGCCACAGCCGCCCCTGGGAGAGTTGGGGGTACGATTCCACCAGCAGTCACATGTTGAAGTGTCCCTAGGCAAGACACTGGACCCCTCATTGCCTCTGATGTGTGTCCCATCGATGAATGAATGTGATAAAGCATTGATTATTCTTTGTACAGATCCAGTAGAGTGCTGTATGAATGGGTAAATGAGGCACAGATTATGTTATAAAGAGTTTTGAGTATCTTGATAAGGTAGAAAGGTGCTATATAAGTACAGTCCATTTACCATTCTTTAAATATCTCAACCATTAGTTCAGGTATTGTTCAATTTGATTTAACAAATTTCATCAAAGCCATTCTTCACTCAACATTCACTGTTCATTTTCACAGAAAATATCTTTTTTTCCAGTTGATGAAGTAATCATTAATGTTGTTAGATTCTGCTAGTCGAAGCAGATGGCCACGCATCCTGAGCCTGGTTCTGCTGCAGGTTTCTTCCTGTTAAAAGGGAGTCTTTCCTTTCCACTGCTGCCTTTGTGCTTGCTCAGGATGGAAGACTGATGAGGTGAAGATTCAACGAGTCTGCTGCTTCCGTAGATAGAGAACTTTACTAATGGGCTTTTTTATATAAGTGAATGTTTTTGTACAGTTCCCTGACATGACTTCTGTTGTGACTTGCTGCTATAGAAATAAACTGAATTGAACTGAATTGATTTGTCAACATTTTAAATGGATGGGTTTTGTTTGAACTAAACATATTCCTGGATGTATACTTAAAGCTCTAACAAAACAAGTGAAATACTAACAGAATATTTCTGATTCTAGTTTTTGTATCTGAATCTGTTCTCTTGGATCATTTATCCTTTGAAAATACAAAATAACTTAATGTAACATGACCGTCCATTATCTTTACCCACTTTGTCCTTTTTGGGTCATGTGGGTCACTGGTGTCCATGTTCAGCTATCACTGGGTGAGAGGCGGGGACACCCTGGATAGGTCTCCAGTCCATCACAAGGGACACATAGAGACAAACGAGACAAACAACCATTCACTCTCTCTCACACCTAGGAACAATTTAGAGTTACCAATCAGTCTAACATGCTTGTTTTTGATCTGTGGGAGGAAACTCACGCAGCATGGAGAGAACATGCAAACTCCACCCAGAAAGGTCCCCAGCTGGGATTTGAACTGTCAACCTTCTCCCTGAGAGGCGGCAACTCTACCAACTGCACCGCCATGCCGCCCGTACTGCAACTAAATAACACAAAAAACTTTATAAAATGTAGGAATTAACTCCTTAGTGATGCTTGTATGTGGCTGGTACTGGCTTTTTACTCTTCTTATAATAAATGATGAGAAAACATATTCTAGTTGTACAGATGGAACAGAAAGTTCAATTTGTCATTTGGGTTAAACGTTTTTGTGATTCAGTCCATTTGACAAGATGACGGTCTTTTCAGTTGAGTTAAATGACTAACTTACTGTTACTGCACTTTGTGAAAGTTTTATCTCTGTTTTTCATTCTGGTTAGAACAAAGTGAGTATGACAGCTCAGCTTCCAGTGGGATGCCGGACCAAGAGAAGGAGATGGCAGCGAGTGCATTTGAAGCTTTTGTGGTAAATAGTTTTGGCTTCTTTCAAATACTTTGCATTTTTTTGTGAAAAGTTTTACTTAGATCTGCAGGTTTTAGTATGTGATAAACAAAAATATATAAACCAAATAATTTGAAGGTATGCTAAGATAGTATGGATTAGAAATGCACAATATATATGGTACATGGTAGAAACAATAGACATTTAGCCTATGATGGAGACCTGTATTCTACCGGCTAACCGCAGTAATGCTGAATCTGATGTAAAATCAGAGTTGTCAGATTTAATTGTCACTTTTTTGGAGTTGAAAACTGCATAAGTGGTGTTAAAGTATTTTCTTTGAGAGCTAAGAGGCAAAGCTACAAGCTAACTACGACCGGTGTTGCACCATATTCTTTGAACACCGTATATTGTGACCGTAGAGGGCGCTGTTGCATTTTTACACCATACTTTGCAATATCTGATAAACACTATAATATTAACATTAACAAAATTAACATCTGCCCACTAAGATCATGACTATTATGGGAATGTAGACGGTCACAGAATATGATAGTTTATCTGGTATTGCATAGTATGATGTAAAAATGCAACAGCGCCCCCTACAATCAGAATATACGGTGGTCACAGAATATGGTGTAACACCGGCTTGCCTTAGTGTTGCCGTATTCAGACGCATGAGAAAAACATATTGTGATGTATATCGTTATCGCCACCTTTCACAATGCATATCATGATATAAATTTTATGCCATATTGCACATCCCTAGTATGGATACAACAATCATCATCTTTTCACCGGCAAACTGGTTGGTCCAAATGTGATTGTGCTGCTTGTGGGACACAGTTTGTTGTGGCTCATCAGACTGAAGAAGTCCTTTGGATGAAAGACAAAACGTCTCAACAAAAAAAGAAGCCGCCCAGAGGATCTGACTGAACATTGTTGGATTTTTTACTTGGATTTTTGAGCTTGAACTTTGATAGTATGGATCGATTTATAGGTACCTTTGAAGAGACTATTGATCTTTGGATTATAGACATGTTTCAAAGTAAGTTTTTGACCTTAATTTTGAATCATAATGAGATCCACAGAAAAAGAGCTTGGAAGGCTCCACTTGTGAAAGAAAGATACAAAAAAGCCAGACAAGAATTAGACTTCAAGGCTTCCTTAGATACACGACTTTACTTATTGTCTTTTCTATTGTGAGAATGTTTCTGTTCAGTGCCCTGAGATAACTTTGTTGTGAATTAGTGTTATATAAATAAACTAAATTTAAATGAATTGGCCAAAATGAGTGACAAGCCTCGATTCAGGGACTGGTGAGGTAAAACAGTCACATCAGTTCTGTGTTTACAAAAAAAAAAAAGAATTTCCATAGAGAAAGAACACCATACCTCTACGAAAACATGAGTAGGAGGATAAATCAATTAGGATTAACTAGGATTAATTCTAGGGCTGCTTTGCTGCATCTGGCATGGGCCCTGGGTCTGTACAGGGTACAATGAAATGTCAAGACTAACAAGGCATCCTGGAATGAAAATCCTGCCCAGTGTCGGAGAGCTCACCTCATTTAAAGCTCATGGGTCCTTCAACAAGATAATGGTCCACGCATACAGCTAAGAGCATCAGGAATGGCTGAAACAATGGTCTGTTCTTAAATGCCCCTTCATGAGTCCAGATCTCAGTTCTGTTAAACATCTGAGGGCAGATTTGGCAATACCAGCCTTCAAACCTGAGATGGCTGAAGCAGTTTGCTCAGGAGGAATGGGCCAGAACATGTGCTTGTAAATGCAGACCTCACATTTTAAAGTTGAGAGAACACCTGTTGGCAGTGATTGCCTCAAAAGGTTCTGCTACAAAATGTTAAATGAAAGGTACCATCTTTTTTGTGCATGCCTTTTTCATTTTCTTATTTATATAAAATATTCAACTGAATATATATTAAAAGAAAAGTCTGACTTGTGTTCAAAATGGACCAAACGTAAAGGAATGCTGTTAAACTTCAGTCTGTTTCAAGTTATTTCAGACATGAACCCATCTGTCTGTTTGTTAGATACCTTATCCACATTATTCCTAGTCCCCGTGGTGCCTTGAGTGAATTATGGGCGCGATTTCTGGCACGGACCAGAACCAACGTTTGTTTATGTGTGAACAGTATGAGCTAAAGTAGTTTCTTTAAGCATTGTGGATTTAATTTAAACATGTGTGAACACCACCTGTCAGAGCTCAAACAGGACAATATAATCATACTGCTGCCTGTTGAGGACGAGCTGAAGAAGTGGCTGCAAATTACATCTACTAGCATATTTAGCTACATCTACTTGCATATTTAGCTACTTATACTTGCATATTTAGCTACATCTACTAGCATATTTAGCTACATCTACTAGTATATTTAGCTACATCTACTAGCATATTTAGCTACATCTACTAGCTTATTTAGCTACATCTACTAGCTTATTTAGCTACATATATCCTTGGCCTTGTCTGTTTTTTAAACTCCTTCTTAAAACCCATCTCTTCTCCCTGGCCTTTGACACCATCTGTAATGTTGACTTTTAATTATTTTAATAATTCTTTATTGTCTAGTTGTTTTTATTGTGTGTACAGCACTTTGGTCCTGTGGATGTTTAAAGTGCTCTATAAATAAAGCGTTGGTTACGTACTGTAACCCCAGATTCTATGAGTATAGGCGTAGCCCTTTAAGGCTGTCGCTGATGGGTTTATCCCGTTATGCGCAGCATAAGCACTGAAAAAATTTAGTCCACGCCCACCTGCTGTGTGGGCCCCACCCGGTCCGTATAAATTACGTTAAGAGCGGGAAATAGGCTCCCAAAATAGCTTTTTTCTTCAGCCATTTAGGAGCCAGTGAGGCCCGACGCTTAAAGGGCTACGCCTATACTCATAGAATCTGGGGTTACAGTACGTAACCAATGTTCTATGTCGTATAGGCTTTGCCCTTTAAAGCTGTCGCTGATGGGTTAAGGGCGAAGCGGATGTGGTCCTCGCCTCACTGGGTCCATTCGAACACAGTATGAAGCGGAAGCTTGCCCAAAAAACGTCTTTTCACTCAGCTCCCCATGTGCATAACTACGCGTTGCGTAATTATGTGCCATGCACAGACGCATGGTGTGTAACTATGCGTTCTGACAAAACATGAACGCCCCGGAAATTTTCAACGGGGAGAGGATGTTGAAAAGAAGAGGGGGGCATGAACCAACTGGTTCATGGCTGAACAGTATAAACAGATCAATAACAATGAACTGATTATTGATCAAATGAACTGATTGGTAACAATAGTCATGAACTGATTAATGACAATAGAACCAAAATCACAGACACAACTTGTGACTGATAACATCTCACACTGTAATGCATGCAGACAGATGTGAGCTTAAACAGAGTTCCATGAACAACAACAATATTCATTATGTTAGAGCACTAAGGACAGAATGTGTCATGGAACGAGCCGTCACATCATGTAAATAAAAGCGAATGAATGAGCAGGGTGTTGACCACGCAGCCACAGTGCAAATGTCCTGCATTGACATACTATTATGCAAGGCAGTCGAAGATGCAATACCTCTGGTCGAGTGTGCTTTGAAGTTGACAGGAGGCTCTAAATCTAATGCTTGTAGGCTTCAGAAATGGCCTCACACAGCCAGTGTGACAAGCGCTGGGTGGATAACGGGCGACCTGCAGATGCATCTCTATAATGCACAAACAGGTGTTGAGTTTGACGCATTACAGCTGTGCGCGCTATGTAACACGTCAACGCCCGCACCGGACAGAGAAGATGAAAAGATGCTTCTTCTTCTGATCTGTGGGGGGGAGGGAAAAACCCCTCCAATGATATCACTCTTGATTTAAAAGAGCTCGTGATGTTTTTAGGCATAAAAGCTGGGTTTGGTCTTAAATCAGCTGAACTACCGTCAGCCTGAATTCTGAGACATGACGGAGCGACAGAGAGGGCATATAAAACACTCACCCTCTTAGCGGATGTTAAAGCCAGCAGCAGGGCTGTTTTAGGAGACAAGAATTTAAGTGAAACCTGATCCAGAGGCTCAAATGGAGCTTTGATCAGGGCTCGCAGGACCAGCGTTAAATCCCACTGTGGAGCAAGTGGGCGTGAAGCTGGCTGCGTCTCTGTACGCCTTTTAGAAACCACTTCATCAGCGGGTAATTAAAAGCTGTTCTGTCTCTGAACCCTTCGTGGCAGGAAGAGATGGCTGCAGCGTACGTTTTAATCGTGCTGAATGCCAACTTCCTATCCATCAGCTGTTGTAGAAAAGACAACACGCCGCCTAATGGGCATGAGGTGGCCTCTACACCTTTCTCTGTACACCAGCGCTGAAAAGCCGTCCACTTTGATGTGTACAGAGCTGTGGTAGATGCAGCACGTGAATCCTGGATTGTGCGCACTACCTCCTGTGGGAGACCCATCCTCTCTTAAGCGGGACCGCTCAGCGGCCAGACCCACAGGTGCTGGCCTATTTCTGGGTAACTCCTGATCACTCCTCCTGCTTGAAGGAGAGCGTCCTCCCTCCACGGCAGTTTCCACGGGCGACCCGACAACAGACGTTGCAGGACTAGGAACCATGGTACGTTCACGCGCTCGGGAGCCACCAGGAGAGCTGTCAATCCCTCCTCCTGAACTCTGTTCAGGAACCGTAAAATCAGAGGAGGTGGGGGAAACGCGTACAGAAGCGTTTTGGGCCATGGGCTGTGAACAAATGCATCCACCCCCAGCGGTGGATCGTCTCGCGGGCTCAGGGAAAACCATAGTTGACACTGAGCGTTCTCTCGTGTCGCAAACAGGTCCACAGCTGCTTTGCCAAACTTCTGCCACGTCTGAATCATCAGGTCTGGATGGAGGGTCCAGTCCGCGTGACGTGGGCCGCCCCTGGACATCACATCTGCCCCTCTGTTCAGAACACCGGGTATGTAAACTGCTCTGATGGAGAGCAGATTTTGGTGAGCCCAACACAGTAGCTTTCGCGCAATGTGTAACATCTGGGCTGAACGCACACCCCCCTGACGGTTTATGTACGCAGCAGTCACCATGTTGTCTGTGTGAATCAACACATGTTGATTCTGTAGCACGGGAGCAAAGTGTTGAATCACATTCAGCACTGTGCGACACTCCAAAACAATTATGTGGGCTGATGTGTGGTGGGGCCACAGCGCCCCTACTGCTTGAGATAGGCATGTCCCCCCCCCAGCCTGACAGCGACGCGTCCGTGAAGACTGACATGTGTGACGTGGGTCTGCTGACGGGAACTCCCTCTGACAGAACCAGGGTGTTTCCCCAGGGTCGGAGGTCTGCTCTCACGGAGGGAGGGACAGTGATCATCTGTCTCTTTTGTTTTACTGGATCCACACGCAGACGCGCAAACCACCTGTGGAGGCGTCTCATGTGTAACAAACCCAGCGGAACCACTGTGTGAGCTGATGACATCATTCCCAACAGCTTCATGACGGAGACAACTGTTACCACTCTGCCAGGTCTTACATGGCGGAGTTGACTTTTAAAAGTGTCAAATCTCGTTTGTGATAAATGAGCCTTCATGGTGGTTGAATTTAATTCCACTCCCAGCTAAACAATTGTCTGGGCCGGGAAAATCGAGCTTTTCTTCCAATTTATGGCGAAGCCCAGATTTAACAGGTGTGATGTCAACACCTGAGCCTGCATCAACGCCTCCTGTCTGGAGTGTGACAGGAGCAGCAGATCATCCAGGTAAAACAAAACTCTCATCCCTGCTCTGTGTAACAGATGCAGGGCTGTCTCCACACACTGAGAACGTACGATGACCGGCAGCATCATGGATGCTGCCGGTCATCCCCTGATACTTCATCCCCTGAAAGGAGAAAAACGCAGGAATTTTCTGTGTTGGGATGATCGGTATGCGTTTCTCTGGATGTTGTACAACAGCTGTCTGGTTGTCAACATGTGAAAAACGGTCTGTCCATGATCACCTTGTTGAAAAAACTGACAGATCCAAGATCGGTCTCATCCCTCCGGTCCGTTGGGAACCAGGAAGTAACATGAGTAAAACCCTGTGTTTTCTCTCTGTTGGGGAACTCTGGAGATTACTTTTATCAGAAACACTTGGACTTCTGCATTTAGGGATGAGATTTGGTCTGATGATGACAGGACCGTTTCTATAACTCCTCCGAACGGAGGGGGTCGGGTTGCAAACTGTAACTTGTAACCATTTGCATAACACCCTGTCCATCCATCTGAACGGAGAGCATGTTTTAGCCACTCTACGTAACGTTCGTGGAGTGAACGTGCGTTTAAGTGATGCGTCACGTTTTGTACGGCTGTCAGCAGTCCGCCCCTCAACCGCCGTCATGCGTCGCGGGAATGTTTTCTGCGTGACCCAAGGCGAGGCTTCCTCGAAAAAAGGCTCTGAACGCGCCCGTGCGCTGCGTTCGGACCGCGGACCAACCTTCATGTACAGGTGGGCCGGTGTGTGCTGAGGCGAAGCGTGTGACAGCTGATGACGCCGTGGGGCTGCGCGTTTGACGTCGCTGTGCGAACGTTGAGAGGCGGAGGGCGTGACTTCATCTACGCCGTGCTGTTGGAGTGAAGGCTGCGAGCCCCGCGGGAGCACACGTTTTCTCTGGAGGGACGCGCGCCGCTCTCGCTGGAGGGAGGCGGGACTCGTCACCGGGTTCGTTCAGCTGCCTCACGCTTATGCTGCCGTGAGCTGCCGAACGCTGAGACGCGGTGGGTGATGGCTGCCCGCGTTTGATTCGGTGAGGCGAGTGTCGCTCTTGTGAGAGCGAGGACCTCCACCTGACCCAGCCTGCGGTCCACATTTATACCGATGTGAGCCGGTGAGCACCGGGCAGCTGTGTGTGTGCGCCAACATCAACGCAGCGCCGTTGGATGGAGGCTGTTTCATCCCACTAGTGCGAGTTTGACACCGCTTGGGTGAGGATCGTGCCGCTCGGGATGATAACGGGTTATTTTCGCTTACCATTGTGTCGTGTGATTGACTCGTCATGTCTTGGAGCGACGGTGAGTTTAAAAAACCTTTATTTAAGGACACCGGCTCGTTATGTGTGGAGGATGTGTGCGCAGCCGCTGTGAGTTCATCCGAGCTTACAGACTGGCTAAAAACAGACACTTTGATCATTGAATGATGATTTATTTCAGCTTTCGTGTCACTTTTACGCACACCCTCCGCAGACCGTCATTTTTTAAAACTTCTCCCTCTTGAGCTCTGCGATTTGTTTGCCCAGAGCGCTGTCTTGCAGGCGAACTCTGGGGAAAACGCTGAACTGCAGGTTGCCGTGATGGGCCCTCCATCAGGTCTTTGTGCAGTTTCTCCGGCAGCAAGGGAGAGTAATGAAACCAGGTGGCTCGTTGGATCATCGTCATCCACGCTGCAATCCTCGACAGGCAAACCGTAAAAGAGGCACACATGTTGAAGATGACGTCTGCTGCCTTACAGAGGGAGTTCTTTGTCTCCAAGGCAGGTCTGCGGCCTTCAGCCCCTTGGACATGCTATATGCTAGCAGCGCCACATTGTTGCTAGCTGCGGCTGCCTGAAAGCACATTGATGGGCTCGATTGGAGAGCGTGGTCACCGTCTGGTTCATGTTTCTCCGGAGGGATGGGACGCTGCTCCGACCTGGACAGCTTCGCTCCGAAGCTTCCGCGAGGCTTGGCTCCAGGGGGGTTACCGAGGGATAGCCCCGCTCGGTGAACCCCTCCACTCTGGTGATGGGTGCGGACTGGGGACCGACTCCCCCAATCTACCAGGAAAGAACCTGTCTGTGGCCTCGCCCGTAGGACGTCCTGTTGGGAGCATGAGGCCATATGGGTCAAGACGGTGAGCCGGAATGGAGCCCAGTAAACAACCTTCCTGCCGGATCATCCGAACTGGCGGGAAAGGCGTAGGACGTAAAAAAGGGTCCTTTCATGTCAGCCTCCTCCTGGGTTACGCCGGGCAACCCCTGAGGGCGCCGTCGGCCGGGAGCGGTGTGATCGCCGATGCGAAAACGAGGTGGGATGGGGTGAGCATTCACTCAGCCCCCCTCCACCGACACTACGCTCCCCAGGAGGGAATGAGCAGCGGGGGCTGCAGCTGAGCACGCCTGTCCCGGAGGAACCATCCGATTTGCTCCCAGGGTCGGTGATAAGAGGAAAAAATACAAGATGGCGTTGTCCAGCGTGTAGTGACCTGTCACTGGGAAATATTCCTCGGCGCTTACCTTGGAATAGGACTGCTCGTCATCTTCTCCTCGGGGAGGAGAACTCACCGGACGACCGGAGGTCGACTGCCGGGCCAAGCATCCTTAACAAAGGTTGGTCATCTACACAATTTTCCTTCTTTGTTCTTCTGACAGTGCTATTTTAGCTCGCTGAAGAAAAAATGGGAGCCGATTTCCCGCTCTTAACGTAATTTATACGGTCCGGGTGGGGCCCACACAGCAGGTGGGCGTGGACTAAATTTTTTCAGTGCTTATGCTGCGCATAACGGGATAAACCCATCAGCGACAGCCTTAAAGGGCGAAGCCTATACGACATAGAACTGGTATTTCACTGACTCGGTTCTTCGGAAGGTGAAGTGATGAACAACCTGAAAAGCTCTGAGGTGTATCAGTATCTACACAGTAATATGGTCGGTGTGTTTTGTTAAGAGGTGGGCCATGATCTTATTGACCTTAAAGCAGACACAGAGCCCAGTCAAAGTCTCAAAGTCCTCCATCACTTAGCTTTGCTTAATTACAGAGAAAATCATAAAACTAAAGATGAACTAATACTATAATGCTGTGACCTCCACACACTTGAAATCATCCCTCATATTCTCATCTCACTGTTTCCAAGCCTTCTGAGGATCCGGTGTCTCTTCTCTGGTGGTTTATTTTAGTCCAGACACAAAGTAGGATGCAGGTTTTCCTCTGTCGGACGTTTGTCAACAAAGTGAAATGAGCACACATGCAGTGTCTCTTCAAGTTCACATTTTTCAGCCACATCTTCTTAATGCCTCATCTTTAGGTAGGAGATGAAACTATACCTCTTTTCACAGGAACACTCTTTTTGTTTTGGCTCTGTGCTCATACTCTGTTGTTGTAGCCTCTGAGTTAGTTTGGTCTGGTTGTTCTGCAGCCGTGAACACAACAGGTACCTGAACTCAGCACGGCTGTTTTAGTAAACTTTATGGTTGTTAAATAAATGTGAACAAAAACAGAGTTTTATCTGCTAAACTGAATGTAAATTACTTTCAAATAAACCGCGGTTCATGGTTACCATGTTAACCAATACTTACTGCTACTTCCTGTCTGACAGGAAGTTGTACCCATTAGAAAGCAGAGCCCCAGGAAAAAGGTGGATAAAGACTCACTGCATTCACTCACTCCAAGCATTTGGAGACAGGTGGAAATTAAAGTTTGAATGATTTTCCTCCACAAGCCACTGTGCTCCAGATTGTGTGCGTGTAATAAATACATAAAATAAACGTATAATTGCAAAAGCTTTATAACTCTAATTTTAGGTAATCTATGAACTACAGAAATAAACAAGATGAACCAAAATATGTTGTTGTTTCTGTAAAAGCAAACGCTGTATTTTGACGTGTTTTTTTTCTTCCAGTTATCTATATTGTTTTTTAAATGCTCATTTTATTTTACCAAAATATAGAGAACAATTTCTTATTTTGTCATGAACTATTCAGGCTTCTTTGAATGTTTATGTTGTTTCTTAAGGTGGTTGTCATTTAGCATGAACATGTTGTCACGGAAGACAGTCAGTGAGTAGGTCAGTACCGTGGTGGATCTGTCAAACTGCTTTTTAGATCACCGGTTCTCAGAGTATGTTGCTCAGAAAATGAGCTTAACTTCACAGTTTGTTCTTGGCTTAGCCTTAACTGTTGCTGTTGTTTTTTACTCACGATTGGTTGTTTACATCATTATGGTCTGAGTTTGATTGTTTTCTTTCTGTCTCATAGTGGCTTGGTTTCAAATGAAAGGTTTCTGTGATATTTACAGTTGTACGCCCACCTTAGAATCTATAAATGAATGCATGAATCCTAATGGTTTTAAACTGGAATGTTTCTTTCAGATTAATGAAAGTGTGTCGTATACTGTCCACAGGCTGGGAGGTACGATGAGTCTCTGAAAGATCTCGACGCTCTGCAGGAGCTCAGCAAAGAAGACTACAAGATTGTGATGAACAAAGCTGTGGTTGAGTTCTTCAGGACTGGTCAGACCACGACTGGGACTCTGAAACAGACCCTGATGGCCATAAGAAATCGGGTAATGGCAGATCACACTGTGGTGGCCTCCATCACAGTCCTGCTTGTTTGTGACCAGCTGGACTGTCTGTTTTTCAGCTTCATACATCAGCTGAAGACTGTGATGGTCTGGATGATGTGGAGAACTGCTTGCTGTACTATAATCAGGCCATCATCCAGTATCACATGCGTCAGTACTCTGAGGCCATCTCCATTGGAGAGAAGCTCTACCAGTTCCTCGAACCATTTGGTACGTTACAAAAGTTTATCTGTAATTTATTCTACATGTTTATTATTTACTAAAAAAGAAGGGTGGAAAATATAATTTATAGATGGTTAGGCTCGACCTTTAAAATAATGAATTGTTCTGATTTGCGCTCACCAGAGAACGCTGAAGCTCACCGGAATAAGATTTGTAATGATGGCTGTGCTCAGTAGGAAGGTGGAGAAACTTTAGAGCTCTAACCTTTGACCTTTGACTCAACCCCATCTGTCTTGTTTCCTTACAAATGTTTGTTAATGTAAATATTATACAGAATATTTTGTATGGTTTTATTTACTATATTTTTCATTGTATAAGTCGCAGTTTTTTGCCTAATTTGCATGCCCTGCGACTTATACGGCGAATCAACATATTTATGGATTTTTTTCCCCATATTTTTAGAAAATTTTTTTTTTGTGTGAAAATGGTGCAGTACCATTTTCGACCACTAGAGACGCTAGAGGGCTCTCTGAGCCTTTGACGACTACTGGTATACCTGTAGGCATAAAACCATGCTGAAGAAGGAGCTTCCTCCGTGCGTGGTTGTGACAGTTAATGAGAAGGGGTGGATGGACACAGACATGATGAACGTGTGGCTCACAAAGTGCTACACGAAGTGGCCAGATGGATTTTTTAGAGGAAAAACAGCCCTCCTGGTGATGGACAGCATGCGTGCGCACATCACTCCGCAATTTAAAGATAAAATTAAAGCGTGCAACTCCGTCCCTGCCATCATCCTGGGAGGCTTGACAAAAGTGCTGCAACCTCTGGACATTTCTGTGAACCGGAGCTTCAAAGCAGCTTTGTGCCACCTTTGAGAACAGTGGATTGTGGACAGAGAGTACAGCTTCATGGCTACGGGACGGATGCACTACGAGATGGATGCACCACGCGACATTCCAGCAGATCCTCGGCAAGATCGATAAAGCGTGGACCTCAGTCACCACAGAAACGATCCAGTCGGGGTTCAGAAAGGCCGGTATGTTAGCTGGAGCTGACGCGGAGGAGGACTCTGACAACCCCAGGGAGGAAGAGGAGGCAGCACTACATCACCTACCTCAGGAGTTGGTAGAACTCTTCGCCAGCAACACAGAGGATGAAATAGTAATGTTAAAGCCGTTTCATTTTGTCAGCTTCATTTTGCCATGTTTTGACCGTCAAAGTGCGTTTATTAAGGAAACATTCAACTGAGACACACCTTTACAATAATTTAAAGCAAGCAAATAATTGTTTTTCGGTGTTAATCTTATTAAATTCTTGTTAAAGTCCTCCCGTGCACGCTCCTGTGGCCGCCATTTGACAACCAATTAATTTTTGGCACAACACCGGTCCACATTTCCAGGTTGTCAGCGGTGATGCGTAACATATGCAACGCGTCAGCTGTGACGCATTATAGATGCAACTTATACGGCAAAGCAACATATTTATGGACTTTTCCACTTTATTGGACATAATTGGACTGATGCGACTTATACGGCGGTGCGACGTTTACGGCAGAAAATACGGTACACATCAGGTTGATGTTTACTGAGAGTCTTTGTGTGTTGTAGAAGAGAAGTTTGCCCAGGCGGTGTGCTTCCTGTTGGTGGATCTGTACCTGCTCACCTTCCAGCCAGAAAAAGCTCTGCACCTGCTGGCTGTGCTCGACAAAATCTCTGCTCAAGGAAGCAACAAGAATGGCAAAGGAGAGGTGAGCTGGCACATCCAAATACAACAAATGTTCAATTAATCAGTTTTTAAATGTTGTCTTGCCTTCTGAGTGAGGTGCACGTTGCCCATCTGAAGCCTAATCTCTTGTTTGTCTTGTAGTGGAGTTCTAAAAGCTCAGTGAAGTAAGGACAGAAGGAAAAGATCAGCAGCTGTTAGTCTGCAGCCTCCTGTCTGATTTGTTACAAATCACTAGATCATAGAGTATAGATAATATAGATCACTTTACAATGAAGAATAACTTTATTAACATTATTTTTTAGTCTGTAATAAACAACTTAAAGTGCATCAGTTTGCCTGAAAAAAAAAAAATACTTTTTTAAACTGTAAACATTTTTGACCATTTGATACTGAAAAATAAAATTAAATATAATCAATAAATAATAATAAATTCAAGTTGATCAGCAACATTTTAACTTAGGAGTGTTATATAAAACACTTTGACCTTCAAAACAAAAATGAATAAAACAATTTATGCTGCTTTTTAAAAAAAATCTAAAAAGGAAGTCAGGATCAATGAGCACACTCATCGATAAAACTAAAAAAAATTGTCAACATGAAAGAAGAAAGTGGGGGGCAAGTAACCCTCTCCCTTTGAGTTTACTCTTTGTTACATGTGTGCTGTGATTGACGTCCAGAACATATGGAAATAAAAACAGCAGCGGAGGAGGTGACGGTCAGAGTTTATTTATCGTGTCAGCAGCAGAGGGGAGCGACACGGTTCATGCATGGCTCCCAAAACGACAAGGCAGCCATATTTGTTCATAACTTTATTATTAGGAACGCACGCAACAAAATGAGAATGGTGGAGGAAAAAAAAAAAACTACTCCCTGTGGCAAAAAAAAGCATGTTTTCTAGGGCCACATGCCCCCCCCCCCTCCCCGGCATTGCCCTGGGCCTCCCCAGGGGGCGTGCCACACTATTTCAGAAGGACTGCTTTAAACACACTCAGACTGCATGATCGTCATGAAGCTTCATGAAGCTTAGCTGTCCGACTCATGGTTACAACCATTATACCTTCAAAATGAACACAATAACTATCTAAGCATAATCACTGGACAGAACAGTGCCAAACACCTACGTAAATGAAATTATTTTATACAATAGCCACAGTTTGAATAAATACTGTGTCACTTAATTTAAGAAAAGAGAGGAACAGGAAGGTATAAAATAAATTCACGTTCCTATCATTTCACTGTTCTTTAAGTACAATAAATGCAATATTTCCAAACTCGAGTAATCACATTCAACTTTTCAAATTACAATATTGATCAAAATGATCAAACAGCCGTAGTTTCAGGGCATTTTTCACTTTAAGAACATTTGAAATGCACTGTATAGTTTTATCCTGTTACAGGGCAGTACATTAAAGCAGAATTAGATTTCATGCAGAAATATACAGTATTTAATAAACGAGTGGTGATTTAATCATTAAGTAGCACAATGGAACAAAATAAATGGTTGTGATCCATAAATCTGACACATTTATAGTTGAAATAAAGTCTTGCTGGTATATTTCTTTACAATTTGTGGTACAGGGCAGGTTCTAAGGTGGTGGATCTTTAGCAGTAAGTCGAGGAGTGCTGCAGCTTCCTGTGGGCTGATTGATGCTTTACATCAAATCACATCTGCTCTGATAAAAATAAAATAAACTGGCTGCTCTTTTTTTTTTAAATTTATTTTATTTTAATACTAGCACATAATGCTGATGGCCTCACTTTGATTGGTCCAGTGCTGATGTGTGGGATGAAGGTGCAATAAAAGACAGCAGAGGAAAGACGAGTGTATTACATATACACAGTGAATATCAGAGCTGTGTCACAAACTGCTGAGTTTCAGTCAGTAAAATGTTAGAAGTCAGACCATTCAAGTTTATTTATAAGCATTTAGTTTTAGCATTTTAGCATTTTTTGGATGTAACTGGGACCTTGTGTACATAATTTCACTCCACCACATGTACCACATGAGGTGCGAATGACAATAAAGAATCTCTGACTCTGACTTAGTGTTCTGTCTTGTCTGTTTCCAGGGCAACGGATCAAACAAGGACGGAGTGAATCAGAGAGCAGAATTCACAGCAATGATTGAAGCAGCCAAATCTAAAATTCACCAGGTATGCTGTGTCCAGATCAGAGAGCATCCACTTGTTTCTGGATGTGATGGTTTCCTTCATGTTTGTTTTCCAGTACAAAGTGAGAGCCTACATTCAGATGAAGTCATCCAAGGCCTGTAAAAGAGAAATCAAATCAGTCATGAATACAGCAGGGAACGTGAGTAACTGCTGGAACAACCCAGAACTGCAGATCTTAGTCATCTAAAGTCTGAAGATTCAACTTGAAGGCATTATTTTGATTGTTATGGATGTTTTGTTGGAATGGAGTTGCATTGACAGGGAATGGATGTGGTATTGGATCAGGCTGGACGTAGAATCTAAATGTATTGAAGAGCCAGTGTCAGGTTTGTCCTGTCTGTGACCCTTGTTTTCTGTCATTAGTCTGCACCATCACTATTCCTGAAGAGTAACTTTGAGTATCTGAGAGGAAACTACCGGAAAGCAGTGAAGTTGCTGAACAGCTCCAACATCGCAGAACATCCTGGACCAATGAAGACAGGTGGGAGCTGGTGACATTCTTAGATCATTCCGGTCTACCTGCAGGTTTTGATTCTGGTAGAGATGGTTTCTCTGAGCTGGTTAACAGACCCTTCATTAACCTGACTTGTTTTGTCCAGGTGAATGTGTTCGTTGTATGTTCTGGAACAATCTTGGTTGCATTCACTTTGCGATGGGAAAACACAACCTGGGAATCTTCTACTTCAAGAAGGCGCTTCAGGAGAACGATCACACGTGTGCACAGCTGGGAGATGGCAGCAGCGAGCAGTGTAGGTGTCAGGATTTCATTAATTCCTCTTAAGATTTCATAATCAGGGGTGCCCAATACATTTATGGTGATCTACTGGTCCATCTCAAAGGTATTATGGGTAGATGGCATGGCATGGCATTAAAAACTAGACATCAGTCTATCATCCATCCATGAAATAATTAGTCACTTGATTGATACGTACAGTGAGGAAAATAAGTATTTGAACACCCTGCGACTTTGCACGTTCTCCCACTTTGAAATCATGGAGGGGTCTGAAATGTTCATCTTAAGTGCATGTCCACTGTGAGAAACATAATCTAAAAGAAAAATCCGGAAATCACAATGTATGATTTTTTAATTATTTATTTGTGTGTTACTGCTGAAAATAAGTATTTGAACACCTGTGAAAATCAATGTTAATATTTGGTATAGTATCTTTGTTTGCAGTTACAGTGGTCAAAGGTTTCCTGTAGTGTTTCAGCAGGTTTGCGCACACTGCAGCAAGGATTTTGGGCCATTCCTCCACACACATCTTCTCCAGATCAGCCAGGTTTCTGGGCTGTCGCTGAGAAACACAGAGTTTGAGCTCCCTCCAAAGATTTTCTATAGGGTTTAGGTCTGGAGACTGGCTAGGCCACTCCAGATCCTTGATATGCTTCTTACGGAGCCACTCCTTGGTTTTCCTGGCTGTGTGCTTTGGGTCATTGTCATGTTGGAAGACCCAGCCATGACTCATCTTCAATGCTCTCACTGAGGGAAGGAGGTTGTTCCCCAAAATCTCTCACTACATGGCCTGGTCATCCTCTCCTTAATACAGTGCAGTCGTCCTGTCTCTTGTGCAGAAAAACACCCCCAAAGCATGATGCTTCCACCCCCATGCTTCACAGTAGGGATGGTGTTTTTGGGATGGTACTCATCATTCTTCGTCCTCCAAACACAGCGAGTGGAATTAAGACCAAAAAGTTCTATTTTGGTCTCATCTGACCACATAACTTTCTCCCATGACTCCTCTGGATCATCCAAATGGTCATGGTCAAACTTAAGACGGGCCTGGACGTGTGCTGATTTAAGCAGGGGAACCTTCCGTGCCATGCGTGATTTTAAACTATGACGTCTTAGTTTATTACCCACAGTAACCTTGGAAACAGTGGTGCCAGCTCTCTTCAGGTCATTGACCAGCTCCTCCCATGTAGTTCTGGGCTGATTCCTCACCTTTCTTAGGATCATTGATACGCCACGAGGTGAGATCTTGCATGGAGCCCCAGTTCGAGGGAGATTGACAATCATGTTTAGCTTCTTCCATTTTCTAATAGATGCTCCAACAGTTGATCTTTTTTCACCAAGCTGCTTGGCAATTGCCCCGTAGCCCTTTCCAGCCTTGTGGAGGTCTACAATTTTGTCTCTGGTGTCTTTGGACAGCTCTTTGGTCTTAGCCATGTTAGTAGTTGGAGTCTTACTGATTGTGTGGGGTGGACCGGTGTCTTTATGCAGCTAACGACCTCAAACAGGTGCTTATAATTTAGAATAATAAGTGGAGTGGAGGTGGACATTATAGAGGAGGACTAACAGGTCTTTGAGGGCCGGAACTGTTGCTGATTGGCAGGTGTTCAAATACTTATTTGCAGCAGTAACACACAAATGAATTATTAAAAAAATCATACATTGTGATTTCCAGATTTTTCTTTTAGATTATGTCTCTCACAGTGGACATGCACCTAAGATAAAAAATTCAGACCCCTCCATGATTTCTAAGTGGGAGAACTTGCAAAGTCGCAGGGTGTTCAAATACTTATTTTCCTCACTGTAACCTAGATGCTGCGTTTCTAAAAAAAAATAAATACAGTAACATCCTAGTAGAGCCACTAACTTGTGTATTTAATACTTCCATCAGAACAGGACAATTTCCTGATGCATGGAAAAAAGCACTAGTGAAACCAATCTTGAAATCAGGGAGCCCTCATGAAACCAGCGACTACAGGCCAATAAACCTTCTTCTGGTCATGTCAAAGGTGTTGGAGAAGGTCATCTCAGAACAGTTGATAACATATTTAGAAAATAAAAATCTTTTACAGCCTCTTCAATTTGACTTCAGAAACGATCATTCGACCGACTACCATTTGTTTATTGCTTGAACAGGTTAAGCAATCACTGGTCAAAGGACTAGCCACTGTGCTTGCTCAGGATGGGAGACTGCAACGAAGCCAAGATGCAACTTGTCTGCTGGATTCCTTGGATAGAGAACTTTACTAATTGGCTTTTATGTATGTGAATGTTTCTGTAAAGTGCCCTGAGACAACTTTGTTGTGATTTGGCGCTATATAAATAAACTGAATTGAATTGAATTGAATTAACTGTTGGTACAGTCTTCCCCAATCTAAAAAAGGCCTTTGATACCGTGAACCATAATTTTCTAATCTCAAAGCTTTCATCATTTCCTTTTTCAGAACGATCACTGTCTTGGGTTCAGTCACATTTAAAAGATCGTGAACAATGTGCCGTCATCAATAATAGTAAATCTTCCTTTCTCAAAATCAAAACAGGGATCCCTCAAGGAACTATCTTAGGCCCTATCCTTTTCAGCCTGTAATTTGTCCTGAAGTTAATTTGCAAATGTATGCTGACGACACTATCATTCACGCACCGGGTAAAAGCAGTGTCGTAGTCAGTGAAAAACTGAATAATAGCTTACAGAAAATATCAGCTATTTACCCCAAAATAATGTAGTGAGTTCTTTTCTCGTGTTTAAAGGGCATCAAATCAGTTAATACACACAGATATGCCAAAATAATCACAAATTCAGTTGATTTTATGTATTTTATTATAAAAAATAATAATCTGTGATATATATGATGAAGATAATGCATAACAAAAGTTAACTGAATATCAAATGATGTTGAAAGTGAAACTTAAAAGGCAGATTTTGGACTGGTTTTTGTTTGTGAAGTAGTTAAAATTGTGTCTAAGGTGAGCTAAGTTTGTCTGCTAAGTTGTGATGTAGGTTCACCAGAAAGGCATTGAAAAGTCTCACTCCTACCAGGATGTACAGGTCCTTCTCAAAAAATTAGCATATTGTGATACAGTTCATTATTTTCCATAATGTAATGATAAAAATGAAACTTTCATATATTTCAGATTCATTGCACACCAACTGAAATATTTCAGGTCTTTAATTGTTTTAATACTGATGATTATGGCATACAGCTCATGAAAACCCAAAATGCCTGTCCCAAAAAATTAGCATATCATGAAAAGGTTCTCTAAACAAGCTATTAACCTAACCATCTGAATCAACGATGTAACTCTAAACACCTGCAAAAGATTCCTGAGGCTTTTAAAAACTCCCAGCCTTGTTCATTACTCAAAACCACAATCATGGGTAAGACTGCCGACCTGACTGCTGTCCAGAAGGCCATCATTGACACCCTCAAGCAAGAGGGTAAGACACAGAAAGAAATTGCTGAACGAATAGGCTGTTCCCAGAGTGCTGTATCAAGGCACCTCAGTGGGAAGTCTGTGGGAAGGGAAAAGTGTGGCAGAAAACGCTGCACAACGAGAAGAGGTGACCGGACCCTGAGGAGGATTGTGGAGAAGGGCCAATTCCAGACCTTGGGGGACCTGCGGAAGCAGTGGACTGAGTCTGAAGTAGAAACATCCAGAGCCACCGTGCACAGGAGTGTGCAGGAAATGGGCTACAGGTGCCACATTCCCCAGGTCAAGCCACTTTTGAACCAGAAACAGCGGCAGAAGCGCCTGACTTAGGCTACAGAGAAGCAGCACTGGACTGTTGCTCAGTGGTCCAAAGTACTTTTTTCGGATGAAAGCAAATTTTGCATGTCATTCGGAAATCAAGGTGCCAGAGTCTGGAGGAAGATTGGGAAGAAGGAAATGCCAAAATGCCAGAAGTCCAGTGTGAAGCACCCACAGTCAGTGATGGTCTGGGGTGCCATGTCAGCTGCTGGTGTTGGTCCACTGTGTTTTATCAAGCGCAGGGTCAATGCAGCTAGCTATCAGGAGATTTTGGAGCACTTCATGCTTCCATCTGCTGAAAAGCTTTATGGAGATGAAGATTTCATTTTTCAGCACGACCTGGCACCTGCTCACAGTACCAAAACCACTGGTAAATGGTTTACTGACCATGGTATTACTGTGCTCAATTGGCCTGCCAACTCTCCTGACCTGAACCCCATAGAGAACCTGTGGGATATTGTGAAGAGAAAGTTGAGAGAACAAGACCCAACACTCTGGATGAGCTTAAGGCCGCTATCGAAGCATCCTGGGCCTCCATAACACCTCAGCAGTGCCGCAGGCTGATTGCCTCCATGCCACGCCGCATTGAAGCAGTCATTCATGCAAAAGGATTCCCGACCAAGTATTGAGTGCATAACTGAACATGATTATTTGAAGGTTGGCGTTTTTTGTATTAAAAACACTTGTCTTTCATTGGTAGGATGAAATATGCTAATTTTTTGGGACAGGCATTTTGGGTTTTCATGAGCTGTATGCCATAATCATCAGTATTAAAACAATTAAAGACCTGAAATATTTCAGTTGGTGTGCAATGAATCTGAAATATATGAAAGTTTCATTTTTATCGTTACATTATGGAAAATAATGACCTTTATCACAATATGCTAATTTTTTGAGAAGGACCTGTAGATGGTCAGAGCATGGTTCAGACAGCCGCTTATGGTACCAGCCTCAGATGCTTTGGTGACTGAGAGGCTGAAGTCTCCTCAAAGTTCACCTGTCATCGTTGGAGGGACGAAGGTCCATATGGTAGTCAGCTGGGATTTACCACTCTGCGGTGTGATGGTTGCCTGGTAGACAGCTCTCGGGTTAATGCCTGGTACTGGTTCTGGTTCTGCTGGGTAACTTCTGTATCTTTTGTCCCATCTTGAGACATCTGCAGAAAGGATGCTTCTCTCCTTTCTGAGGTCAAGTGCAAAAGCTGTGTTTCTTCTCTCCAGTTCTCTGTGCAGAAGCGTGTTGGCTTCGGAGCGTCTCTTCAAAGCGTGTATTTTTTTCAAAAGTTTTCTTAGAAGAAGTGAAACTTGCTGTTTGGGTTAAAACAGACAGAGGATTGGTCCATCTCTTCCATGAAGAGGTGGTCCTAACTCTTGGCTGTGTTTTTTCATAAAGGTCTATTAAATAAATCTAAGAGTCCATTTTCTCTGCCTTAAAAGTTTCCTTTTAAAATGGAAAATAAGACAAATGTATTATCCAAAAAGTTAAATCTGGTCCTCTGGACATTCAAAAAACAAAACAAAGCAAAACGCCAAAAAAAAAAAAAAAAAAGTAGAAACGTTTTGTCTTTCATCTGAGACTTCTTCAGTCTGAGGTGCTGTATTCAGCTCAGTCTTATAAATAACAGCTTCTCAGAGTGGATCAACCAGTTTGCTGCTGACAATCAAAACCAGCTGTTCACATGCTCAAGAAGGACCATCAGCCTAACAATGGATCATTAGCACACTGATGGCTGTTTGCTATTCACAGGAGGCTCAGTGATACTAGCAATATCAAAAAAAGTTCAATCTAGTCCTCTGGACATTCAAAAAAAAAGTAGATACTAGCAATAACAGCATTGTAAGAGGGGGACAGTTGAACACGGAGGCCTCCACCCCTGTTTAACGATGGACGATTTCTTTTCACAAAGATGGCCTCCTTTACTCCTCTCTCAAACCATCGTTCCTCTATCCAGGATGTGAACATCTTCATCCCTGAAAGAGTGACCGCTGGCCTGAAGATGAGTGTAGACCGCAGAGTCCTGGCCTGATGATGTTGAGCTTCTGTGCTGGGCCATCCTTTTGGCCAGTGACTGTTTAGTTTCCCTGATGTAAGACTGATCACAGCCCTCCTGACACTGAACAGCATACACAACATTACTCTGTTTGTGCCGAGGGACTGGATCTTTGGGATGAACCAGTCTTTGCCGTAATGTATTTTGGGGTTTAAAAGCCACTGGGACATGATATTTAAAAAATAAACGTCTCGGTTTCTCTGATACTCCTGCAACATATGGAATGACCACTGGTCTGGGTTCCTCCTTTTCACCTGATGGCTGACTGGAGTCCTGTTTAACTTTCTTCTCTGCTTTCAGGAAGGCCCAGTTAGGATATCCACATTGCTCTAGAGCCTGTCTTGTGTAGGATTTCTCCTTATGCCTGGCTCCTGAGTTAGTGGGGACGCTGTCTGCTCTGTGGTACAGAGTCCTGATGACTCCTAACTTGTGCTCCAAAGGGTGATGGGAGTCAAACTGCAAATCCTGGTCTGTGTGGGTGGGTTTGTGGTACACCTCAGTTTGCAAATGTCCTCTTATCAGAGACTGAGACCTCACAGTCCAAGAAAGCCAACTTGCCTTTTTTTTGGCAGTTTTTTTTCTTGGACTGTGAGGTCTCAGTCTCTGATGTTTCAAAAACTTCGAGGTCAGTTGAACAAAAGCTCTCATTAAAACAATCTGTCTGTTTCATGGGAAATGACTGAGTTCATATTGGCAGTGAGGTTAATACAGTGACAGTTTTTTTTATTACATTAAGTCAACTAAGAAGTTTGTGAATTGAGCTGAATATTTGTAAAACAATGTCTGTTCATTCCAAAGGGAATAGATTAATCTTATTTTTAACAGTTTAAAACACAAAACACAGGAATGATGATTGTTTGAGATGAGGTGTTCTCTTTCTGAGGTGGTGTTCCCCTACATATCACAGGAAAAATATGTAGGAATAATTCTAGATGATCCGTTAAACTTTAAGATCCATGTTGATAAAATCTGCAAAACTTAGATCAAAATTAAATGTTGATCTTCTGTGCTGGGCCATCCTTTTGGCCAGTGGTTGTTTTGTTTCCCCGATGTAAGACTGATCACAGCCAACATCATCAGGCCAGGACTCTGCTGTCTACACTCATCTCCAGGCCAGCGGTCACTCTTTCAGGGATGAAGATGTGCACATCCTGGATAGAGAGGAACGATGGTTTGAGAGAGGAGTAAAGGAGGCCATCTTTGTGAAAAGAAATCATCCGTCGTTAAACAGGGGTGGAGGCCTCCGTGCTCAATTGTCCCCCTCTTACAATGCTGTGATTGCTAGTATCACTCATCCCTCTGTGAACAGTAAACAGCCATCAGTGTACTAATGATCCATTGTTAGGCTGATGGTCCTTCTTGAGCATGTGATCAGCTGGTTTTGGTTGTCAGCAGCAAAACTGGTTGATCCACTCTGAGAAGGTGCTATTTAAGAGACTGAGCTGAATACAGCTCAGACTGAGGAAGTCTCTCGGATGAGAGACGAAACGTTTCTACATTTTTTTGTTGTTTTGCTTTGTTTTTTTTTTGAATGTCCAGAGGACCAGATTTAACTTTTTTAGAATGTGCATAGATGTTTTTCAACTCAGTGATTCTTTTACATTTGTCTTATGGAGCTACTGTCTGGTCACAGACTCACCAAACTACACTTAAACCACAAGTCTTTACAATTGGGCCTTGAAGGTTTTATACCAAAAGCCAATCAGATTTCACCACTGTATAAAATTGCAATATCCTAAAATACCAAACTTAGCTAAAATATTAAATTAATTTTTTTAATTTTTTTTATTGATCTTCAGATGCTTAAATGGACTTGCACCCAAACCATTAAGCAGTTATACATAAACTGCAGAGCTACAGCAGATCTACCAGAGCTGCTTTAAATGGCGACTGTAAGGTTCCTTTTCATAGAACCATTTTTGGTCACAGTTTGGAACTCACGCTGTCAATTTAAAGTTTGTAACCTGATTCAATATGTTTAAAAAACAAACTAAACTCTGGCTGTGTGAAAAACAGCATTGCACTATGCTTAATGTATTTTATTGTTTTAATCGATTTGTTTGATATGTATGACTCTGTTTATGTTGTTAATATTATTTTTAATTACAAAAAAGGTTGAATCATGTCATCTGGACTTCGTTTTTTTTTGTTAAAAAGAAATGTTTCGCC
>NC_056502.1:46436925-46442925 GCF_014905685.2 Nematolebias whitei
GAAGTCCAGATGACATGATTCAACCTTTTTTGTTGTTATATACCTGGATGACTGAGAAAACAAACTTTGTATTATTTTTAATTATTTTACTCTTTTATTGCCATTCCATTTCTTAATAGTATTTTAGATATCCTCTGTATAAAGGCCATCTAGAGACGAGCGCTGCAAATTAGCTCACGCTATAAGCATCATGATACAGGCATGGGACTGCTGTTTTATTCAGTTTGTCTATGTTATTGTGTGTCAATCCCTATCAAATAAACTTAAATAAATAAATAAATTGACAGACAGGGCAGCCAGTCTTGCTTTAGATGAATAACCTTCATAGGTTTTTTCACATCTGTAAACATAATCAGCAACATCTGACTACAAACCTCACTCTGAAGTCTGAACTTCTTGTCTTTTGGTTATTCTGTAGCTAAGAAGTTCACGGGCATTCCCATGTGTGCGTTACTGTCCAACAAACGCTACGAGCTGTTGTGTAACTGTGGGATTCAGCTGCTGCACATCGGCAGGCCTCTGGCAGCGTTTGAGTGTTTGATGGAGGCCGTGCAGGTTTACCACTCCAACCCTCGACTGTGGCTGCGGCTTGCAGAGTGCTGCATCTCTGCTAACAAAGGCGTACGTCCCTCCTCTGACATTAGTTTCTACTCAGTATTTGAATATTTAGACTTGCTGGGCTTTCATCTCATATTTTATTGTTTTCCTGTTGGTTTTTGTTCTTGGAATAAAAACATGTGTTAATGATTGCAGGGGTCAGAACAAGAAAACAAAGGTTTACCCTGTAAAAAAGGAATTGTTCAGTCTGTCATCGGGCAGGGTTACCATCATAAAATTGTTCTGGCATCCCAGTCTTCACAGAACCCAACCTACAGGTCAGTGTTGGATCCAAACGGGTCATTCTCCTGCTCTGAACCAGAACTGAACCTATAGCAGAAAGTCAGACGTTGAATCCATCAGCTTCCTGTAATTCTCTCATGTCTATCAGATTAACTGTTTTCTGTCAGTTTAAACTGGACACAGCAGCTGTTTACTGACCTGTGATCAGTGGATGATGGACGTCACTGTGGCTCTTCTCTGTGTAGTGACGGACAGTCGGCAGCCATCCCTGTGGCCAGTATGGAGTTTGCAGCCATCTGTCTGAGGAATGCTCTATTGCTGCTGCCTGAACAACAGCAGGAGACCAAAACGGAGAACGGTTCCAAGAGCTCCAGTCAGTCAGGAAGTACGGAGAGTGGCAGTGAGAACAGTGATGTGTGCAGGTCAGTCATTTCCAGGTCACACACTGTGTGGGCACAGCCCCACCTGCACATGGTCTTCAAATGAGGGGCCAGGTCTCTGATAATCTTGAGGTGGCACCAAATCCAAAACAGAGTTTTAGAGTTTGAAAAATATAGTTTACATCATTTGATACAGCCCTGATTAATATCTTGTTTTACAGTCAGTTTACGGAGAACTGCACAGTCCTAGTTCAACTAAATCTACCTCCATCAAATATTATGCAGATATTTTCTCAGTTTCAGTTTTATTACGCACATTCTGGACTTGATTAAACTTTTGATTAAAAAAAAAAGTCCTTGAAGAAACTCTGAAACTGGACTGTTTCATTCTGTTGTGATCTTGTTAGACACTAAAGATCGTAAATATATTTCTGGGACAGTTAACAGCAGAGCTGCTCACATGAAGCTAGCCATAGCCAGGCATCTCTTTTACCAGAATCAGAATCATACACTTAAATCTACAACTCAGCTTCCACGCTGAAGGGCTACAACATAAGGTGTCTTGTTCTTTCAGTAAGAGCATAGCTACATGCAGGATCCAGGTCCGTTCTGATCTTGGACCGTTCTTCTTTGGACCAGTGCAACTGGTGCACCACCGTGAATTAAATGTTCTATTTCGTATAAGCGTAGCCCTTTAAGGCTGTCGCTTGGTGGGTTTATCCCGTTATGCGGAGCATTGCACTGAAAAATTTAGTCCACGCCCACCTGCTGTGTGAGCCCGACCCGGTCTGTATAAATTACGTTAAGAGCGGGAAATCTGCTCCCATTTTTTCTTCAGCGAGCTAATAGCACTGTCAGAAGAACAAAGAAGGAAAATTGTGTAGATGACCAACCTTTAAGGATGCTTGGCCCGGCAGTCGACCTCCGGTCGTCCGGTGAGTTCTCCTCCCCGAGGAGAAGCTGACGAGCAGTCTTATTTCAAGGTAAGTGCCGAGGAATATTTCACAGTGACAGGTCACTACACGCTGGACAACGCCATCTTGTAATTTTCCTCTTATCGCCGACCCTCGGAGCGAATCGGATGGTTCCTCCGGGACAGGCGCGCTCAGCTGCAGCCCCCCGCTGCTCATTCCCTCCTGGAGAGCGTAGTGTCGGTGGAGGGGGGCTGAGTGAATGCTCACCCCATCCCACCTCGTTTCGCATCGGCGATCACACCGCTCCGGCCGATGGCGCCCTCAGGGGTTGCCCGGCGTAACCCAGGAGGCGGCTGACATGAAGGGACCCCTTTTTCTACGTCCCATGCCTTTCCCGCCAGTTCGGATGATCTGGCGGGAAGGTTGTTTACTGGGTTCCATTCCGGCTTACCGTCTTGATCCATATGGCCTCGTGTTCCAAAAGGACGTCCTACGGGCGAGGCCACAGACGGTTCTTTCCTGGTAGATTGGGGGAGCCGGTCTCCACAGTCCGCACCCATCACCAGAGTGGAGGGGTTCACTGAGCGGGGCTACCCCTCGGTAACCCCCTTTGAGCCAAGCCTCGCGGAAGCTTTCGGAGCGAAGCTGTCCAGGTCGGAGCAGCGTCCCGTCCCTCCTGGGAAACACGACCAGACGGTGACCACGCTCTCCAATCGAGCCCATCAATGTGCTTTTCAGGCAGCCGCAGCTAACGACAACGTGGCGCTGCTAGCATATAGCATGTCCAAGAGGCTGGAGGCCGCAGACCTGCCTGAGGAGACCAAGAGCTCCCTCTGTAAGGCAGCCGACTCTTCTACGGTTTGCCTGTCCAGGATTGCAGCGTGGATGATGATGATTCAACGATCCACCTAGCTCCGTCGCTCCCCCTCGCTGCCGGCGAAACTGCACAAAGACCTGATGGAGGGCCCCATCACGGCAGACGCGCTGTTCGGGAGCAGCTTCAAGCCATGCTGGCGAACTCGAAGCAGTCGGAGGAGGTGTCAGAGGCTGTGCGCCACCTCATCAAGCCGCGCGGCTCATCCCGCCCCCCAGCCCGCTGGAGAGACAGTCGTGAGCAGAGGCAGAAGCAACGACGTTCCACGGCCGCGGCGGCGTCTCGCTCAGCCCCGCCCGTCAGAGACCAGCCCTCTTCATCCTGGCAACCAGCAGCTCAGCGTTTCCCCAGAGATCGCCTGTAGACAGCGCTCTGGGCAAACAAGTCGCAGAGCTCACGGGGGAGAAGTTTTAAAAAATGACGGTCTGCGGAGGTTGTGTGTAAAAGTGACAAAAGTTGAAATAAATCATCATTCAATGATCAAAGTGTCTGTTTTTAGCCAGTCTGTAAGCTCGGATGAACTCACAGGGGCTGCGCACACACCCTCCACACATAACGAGCCGGTGTCCCCGGCGCTCACCGGCTCACATCGGTATAAATGTGGGACCGCAGGCCGGGTCCGGTGAAGGTCCTCGTTTCAGCAAAACAACACACGCCTCACCGAAGCAAACGCGTGTGGCCGCGATGCGGGCAGCCGTCGCCCACCGCGTCTCAGCGCTCGGCAGCTCACGGCAGCTCACGGCAGCACAAGCATGAGATGGCTGAACGAACCCGGTGACGAGTCTCGCCTCCAGCGAGAGCGGCGCGCGTCCCTCCAGAGAAAACGTGTGCTCCCACGGGGCTCGCAGCCTTCACTCCAACAGCACGGCGTAGATGAAGTCACGCCCTCCGCCTCTCAACATTCGCACAGCGACGTCGAACGCGCAGCCCCACGGCGTCATCAGCTGTCACATGCTTCGCCTCAGCACACACCGGCCCACCTGTACATGAAGGTTGGTCCGCGGTCCAAACGCAGCGCATGGGCGCGTTCAGAGCCTTTTCGAGGAAGCCTCGCCTTGGGTCATGCGGAAAACATTCCCGCAACGCATGACGGCAGTTGAGGCGGCAGACTGGTGACATCCGTACAAAACATGACGCATCACTTAAATGCACGTCCACTCCACGAACGTTATGCAGAGTGGCTAAAAACATGCTCGCCGGTCAGATGGATGGACAGGGTGTTATGCAAAGGTTACACGTTACAGTTTGCAACCCGACCCCCTCCGTTCGGAGGAGTTTTAGAGATGGTCCTGTCATCACCAGACCAAATCTCATCCCTAAATGCAGAAGTCTAAGAGCTTCTGATGAAAGTAATCTCCAGGGTTCCCAACGGAGAGGAAAAAACAAGGTTTTACTCACGTTACTTCCTGGTTCCCAAACGGACTGGAGGGATGAGACCGTTTTTGGATCTGTCAGCTTTCAACAAGGCGATCATGGACAGACCGTTTCACATGTTGACAACCAGACAGCTGTTGGACAACATCCAGGGAAACGACTGGTTTGTTTTCAGTCAACCTAAAAGAGGCTTATTTTCACATACCGATCATCCCAAAACACAGAAAATTCCTGCGTTTCTCCTTTTAAGGGATGAAGTATCAGTACAACGGGCTGCTGTTCAGGTATTCCCTCGCGCCTCGTACGTTCTCAAAGTGTGTTGAGACAGCCCTGCATCTGTTACACAGAGCAGGGATGAGAGTTTTGTTTTACCTGGACGACTTGCTGCCGCTGTCACGCTCCAGACAGGAAGCAGTGATGCAGGCTCAGGTGTTGACATCACACCTGTTAAATCTGGGCTTCGCCATAAATTGGAAGAAAAGCTCGATTTTCCCGGCCCAGACAATTGTTTATCTGGGAGTGGAGTTAAATTCAACCACCATGAAGGTTCGTTTATCACGAACGAGAATCGACACTTTAAAAGACCACCTCCGCCATGTAAGACCTGGTAGAGTGGTAACAGCTGTCTCCGTCATGAAGCTGTTAGGAATGATGTCATCAGCTCACACAGAGGTCCCGCTGGGTTTATTACACGAGACGCCCCCAGAGGTGGTTTGTACGTCTGCGTGTGGATCCAGTAAAACAAAAGAGACGGATGATCACTGTCCCTCCCTCCGTGAGGGCAGACCTCCGACACTGGGGAAACACCCTGGTTCTGTCTGATAGAGCCCCCGTCAGCAGACCCACGTTACACGTGTCAGTCTTCACGGACGCGTCGCTGTCAGGCTGGGGGGGGGACATGCCTATCTCAAGCAGTAGGGGCGCTGTGGCCCCATCACACATCAGCCCACATAAATGTTTTGGAGTGTTTCACGGTGCTGAATGTGATTCAGCATTTTGCTCCCGTGCTACAGAATCAACACGTGTTGATTCACACAGACAACAAGGTGACTGCTGCGTACATAAACAGCAGGGGGGTATGCGTTCAGCCCAGATGTTACACATTGCGCGAAAGCTTCTGTGTTGGGCTCACCAAAATCTGCTCTCCATCAGAGCAGTTTACATACCCGGTGTTCTGAACAAAGGGGCAGATGTGATGTCCAGGGGCGGCCCACATCACTGGGACTGGACTCTCCATCCAGACCTGATAAATCAGACGTGGCAGAAATTTGGCAAAGCAGCTGTGGACCTGTTTGCGACACGAGAGAACGCTCAGTGTCAACTATGGTTTTCCCTGAGCCCGCGAGTCGAACCACCACTGGGGGTGGATGCGTTTGCCCACAGCCCATGGCCCAAAACGCTTCTGTACGCGTTTCCTCCATCTCCTCTGATTTTACGGTTCCTGAACTGAGTTCAGGAGGAGGGATTGACAGCTCTCCTGGTGGCCCCCGAGCGTGTGAACACACCATGGTTCTCAGCCCTACAACGCCTGCTGTCGGGGCGCCCGTGGAAACTGCCATGGAGGGAGGATACTCTCCTCCAGGCAGGAGGAGCGATCAGGAGTTACCCAGAAATAGGC
>NC_056502.1:46442935-46448291 GCF_014905685.2 Nematolebias whitei
TCAGCTGATTTAAGACCAAACCCAGCCTTTATGCCTAAAAACATCACGAGCTCTTTTAAATCAAGAGCGATATCGTTTGAGGGGTTTTTCCCTCCCCCCCCCCCACAGATCAGAAGAAGAAGCATCTTGCCATCTTCTCTGTCCGGTGCGGGCATTGACGTGTTGCATAGCACGCACAGCTGCAATGGGTCAAACTCAACATTTGTTTGTGCATTATGGAGATGCATCTGCAGGTCGCCCGTTATCCACCTAGCGCTTGTCACACTGGCTGTGTGAGGCTATTTCTGAAGCCTACAGAGCATCAGATTTAGAGCCTCCTGACAACCTCAGGGCGCACTCGACCAGGGGTATTGCATCTACGACTGCTTTGCATAATGGTATGCCAATGCAGGACATTTGCACTGCGGCCGCGTGGTCAACACCCTGCTCATTTATTTGTTTCTATTTACGTGATGTGACAGTTCGTTCCATGACACATTCTGTCCTTAGTGTTACAGAATGAATATTGTTGTTTCATGGAACCCTGTTAAAGCTCACATCTGTCTGCATGAATTTACAGTGTGAGATGTTGTTATCAGTCACAGGTTGTGACTTGTTCTGGTTCTATTGTCACTAATAAGTTCATGACTATTGTTACCAATCAGTTTATTTGATTATAATCAGTTCACTTGTTATTATTAATCTGTTCATATTGTTCAGCCATGAATCAGTTGGTTCATGGTCCCCTTTTTTCAACATCTTCCCTCCCCGTTGAAAGTTTCCGGGGCGTTCATGCTTTTCAGAACGCATAGTTACACAACATGCGTCTGTGCATGGCACACATAATTACGCAATGCGTAATTACGTACACGGGGAGCTGAGTGACAAGACGTTTTTTGGGCAAGCTTCCGCTTCATACGGTGTTCGAATGGACCCAGTGAGGCGAGGACAACATCTGCTTCGCCTTTAACCCATCAGCAACAGCTCTTAAAGGGCGAAGCCTATACGAAATAGAACGTTGGTTACGTACTGTAACCCCAGATTCTATGAGTATAGGCGTAGCCCTTTAAGCGTCGGGCCTCACTGGCTCCTAAATGGCTGAAGAAAAAGCTATTTGGGAGCCGATTACCCGCTCTTAACGTAATTTATACGGACCGGGTGGGGCCCACACAGCAGGTGGGCGTGGACAAAATTTTTCAGAGCAGACACACTTTCACAAACCACTCGATAGAACTTGACATGTAAAGTTTATGTATTTGTGATTGCTACATTTAACTGGAATTAACAAAAATAGATTTTTATGGGAGCGTTGCATGTTGGAGCTCCATGGTAGACTTGTGTGCAACATGTGGTAGAATAAGGTGTATGTTCTGAAATGTGCTGTTGTGTGTTTTGCAGTGGAAAAAGTCAGGAAGCTGATAAGTTTTTCTCTGCACCTCCATCGTCTCCTCTCAGAAAGCAAGAAGTAGAAAACCTCAGGTAACGAATGAAACAAGGCTTTTTTTCTCTCATAGTTTGACTTTCAGTGTTTAATTGAACATGTTACAGAGTTGTGTTTGTGTGTGTGTGTGTGTGTAGGTGCTCCATCCTGGCCTGCAGTGCTTATGTGGCGCTGGCACTGGGAGACAACCTGATGGCTCTGCACCACGCGGAGAAACTGCTGCATCAGACCAAAGTATCCGGGTCCTTCAAGTGAGTTCAGATCCTGTTTGATGACCTGACCTGTGAAGGCTCGTTAAAGAGCTTCAAATGCAGACTTTGTGTTTTTAATGATTCCTACCTTTCAACTGGCAGACTTACTGCAGGTGTCAATTACTGGAGTACACGTTTTTAGTATTGCTCTGAATTTACTTTTATTTGTATTTTTTTAACAGACCCAAACAAACAAACAAACAAACTTGATTTATTTACCAGTAAATTCAGATGCAGTGATTTTTTTGTCTTATGAATTATTAATTGTTCTGCTTGACTTAGTATTTTTCTTTGGATTTTCTTAGGATATTTTATTTTGAGGCATGTGTTATAATGTCATTGCTTAGTTTATGAGCAGATTAACTGTGTGTTCCTGTTTTCATTCAGTCTGAGGTGTCATCTGTCTGTACTCAGGTTCCTGGGCCACCTGTATGCTGCTGAAGCTCTCATCTCATTGGACAGGATATCTGATGCCATCACACACCTGAACCCAGAGAATGTCAGCGATGTTTCAGTGGGAGTGCCCCCCAGTGAACAGGACCAGGGTTTGTGGGTTTCCCACTTCACTAAACAGAAGATTAGCTTCTTTTCTTGTTTCCTGAATGTTTGATTTGTGTTTCCAGGACCTGAGAAGGGCGATGAGCCGGTGGAACCCTGTGAGTCTTTGTTCACATGTTAGCCAGCCAATGAGTCTGAGACAGATCCAAGGTTAAAAGTTGAAGTCCAGTCAGATTTATTTATAAAGCACATTTAAAACAGCAGCTGTTACCAAAGTGCTTAACGATAAGATCAATGACAGTAATTAAAAGAAAAAAATAACAAGATGTAATTAAAAGCATCAAAAGAAAAACATAAAAACACAAAACAATGAAATTAAAATGAAAATAAAATCCAACATTTTTCAGTCAGGTCATCTGGACAGTTTTTTTTTTTGTGCTGAAACGTTTCGCCTTCGATCCAGAAGGCTTCATCAGTCAAGGAAACACACAACAAAACTGATTCTTCCCCCAACAGCTTACTCCAAAGTAGGGCTGCAATTAACGATTATTTCAATAATCGATTCATCGGCCGATTATTTTTTCGATTAATCAATGAATCGGCAAAAAAAAAAAAACGTTTTAATTTCCACCCCTTTATTCAAAAATTGAACATTTGACTGACATAGCAATTCACACAAAAAACAGGTTGCTATTTTACTATTCTGTTAGTAAAATATTGAATAATAAAAAATAAAAGTTAGTCAAATAGCTTAAAAAAATGAATGTACACAAAAATATATACAAATGTATCTTTATACCTGCACAGTATGTAGCTACTTTGTAAAATGTGTCCTTGAGGGAAGAGTGTAACCTGAATTAAAAGTGTGGATTATTGTAACCTGGATTAAAAGTGTGGATTATTGTAACCTGGATTAAAAGTGTGGATCATTGTAGTGAAGCTTTCGTCTTCAACCATTGACAGAGGCCTCATGTCAGTGACGATCATTTAAAGATGATTTCAGTGAAGACAGCTGCTGCTGTGGTGTTCATGATGTCTGTCCATCATGAAGGCTTTTGTTGTTTTCTGGAATGAGAGAGTAAATATGTTTTATAGCATAATTATTACAGCAACTTAAGAAATGCCTTGTTTCACTTACAGCGTTAGGTTCAGGCAAAAGTAGCTAAAAGAGCAATTAAACACACACACACACACACATATATAAAATACTTAATTACACACATTTGAGTAGATGTAATAAATTACTTTAATTCCTGTTTAAATGCAATTCATCCTGCCATACCTGCAGTGTTTTTAGACTTTGCCAGCAAATTAAAAGTTGAAGCTTAATCATTAAATTATTATCTTTGTGTTAGATTTATTTATAAATCACATTTAAACACTGCTTGTTCCAATTAAATTAAATAAAAAGTAACACACGTTCTGTATCACCGCCATTAATCAGATAAACAAACAAACAAACAAGCAGCAGCTTCATCTACCAGACAGACTGAAGTTACGTTTTCTCTCGTGAAACAGAACAATGTGTTAAATTGTAGAGACTCACCTGCAACATGAGTTGGGAGTGAGACATGTTGTATCAGCTGCAGCTCGTGACTCCGACATGTTTACGTTTTATCTCCATGGTTCTCACGTGTCGTGTCGGCAATTTTCAAAGCGGCATGCTTCTCATTTTTTATCTTTGTGAAGTTCTCCCACACTTTGGAGGACTTGTGTCGAACAGTTTTCGCTGCGTCGGTCATTTGTAAAATTTACTTAATTTTGCTTTGAAAACACTCAGCTCTGCTTCCTCCTCCCCCCTCGCTCTGTTCAACTCGCGCTGCAGTTTTTTTTTTTTCCAAACTTTATTCAGTCAGTCAGCATTGACAATGAACTGCCCGTGAACAAAACGAAACGGCTCCGCAGCGCTGTGAAAGATGCATAATCGCGCGACACAACGAATCGATAACGAAATTCGTTGCCAACGCTTTTAATCATCGATTTTTATCGATTTTATCGATTCGTTGTTGTAGCCCTACTCCAAAGTGGAACAAACCAGTTCTGCTTGTGATTAGATGATCTCTTTGGTACGCCCCTCCTCCATTGCCACAACCATTGTTGTGCACAACCATTGTTGTGTGTTTCCTTGACTGATGAAGCCTTCCAGATCGAAGGCGAAACGTTTCATCACAAAAAAAGAAACTGTCCAGATGACCTGACTGAAAAATGTTGGATTTTATACCTGGATTATTGAGCATGGACTTTGTTGAAAATAAAATTATTAAACAAATCACTCTGTTAAACATCAGAGAAAACAGGTGTTTTTAGGAGAGATTTAAAAACAGCAAGTGAAGTGACCAGTCTAAAGTTGGGGTCCAGAGTTTAGAGCCAATGACTAAAAAAGTCTGATCTCCTCTGAGCTTCAGCCTGGTGTTTGGTACAACCAAAAGCAGCTGATCAGATGATCTTAGTGCCCGAGAAGGAACATCTGGTTCAAGTAGGTCAGAGAGGTATGAGGGTGCAAGGCCATTTAGGCACTTAAAGGTCAACAGCAGAATTTTAAAATCTATTCTGACACAGACAGGGAGCCAGTTAAGGGAGGTTGTAATGAATGCATGGACTATTTTTTTCAAGGTCAGATCTTGTCAACATGGACTATAGCTTAGCGATTTGTCTCAACTGGAAGAAGCTTTTCTGCAGAACAGAATTAATCAGTTTATTAAACTTAAAGTCAGAGTCTAAAACGTCCTGAGATTTGTACAAGCTGCTTAAGATATGGCTCAAGAGTTACAAGAACAGAGACAGGGTAGAACTAGGACTAAACACAATGACTTCAGTTTTCTGATCGTTGAAACTTAAAAGATTTGAAGCCGTCCATGCCTTGATGTCATCAAGACATTTTAACAGAGGCTGAATGGATCAAGAACTGTTGGGTTTTAAGGGCAGATAAATCAGACAATCATCAGCATAGCAGTGAAAAGAAAGACCATGTTTCTTCAGGATAGACCCCAAAGTATATAAAAAGTATTCCTGTGTTTGTAGCAGGGAAAAAGACTCCGTTGTGTTACCCCAGCAGTGTGACAGCAGCTCGAGCCATGATGCTCTTCAACTTGGGTAGTGCCTACTGCTTAAGGAGCGAGTTCGACAAAGCTCGAAAGTGTCTACATCAGGTAAATATCATGTAAACATTTGTAAAAAAAAAAAAAAA
>NC_056502.1:46458291-46474979 GCF_014905685.2 Nematolebias whitei
TATGGAAAATAATGACCTTTATCACAATATGCTAATTTTTTGAGAAGAACCTGTACTGTGAAGCATGGGGGTGGAAGCATCATGCTTTGGGGGTGTTTTTCTGCACATGGGACAGGACAACTGCACTGTATTAAGGAGAGGATGACCGGGGCCATGTATTGCGAGATTTTGGGGAAAAACCTCCTTCCCTCAGTTAGAGCATTGATGATGAGTCGTGGCTGGGTCTTCCAACATGACAATGACCCGAAGCACACAGCCAGGATAACCAAGGAATGGCTCCGTAAGATGCATATCAAGGTTCTGGAGTGGCCTAGCCAGTCTCCAGACCTAAACCCCATAGAAAATCTTTGGAGGGAGCTCAAACTCCATGTTTCTCAGCAACAGCCCAGAAACCTGGCTGATCTAGAGAAGATCTGTGTGGAGGAATTGGCCAAAATCCTTGCTGCAGTGTGTGCAAACCTGGTGAAAAACTACAGGAAACGTTTGACCTCTGTAATTGCAAACAAAGGCTACTGTACCAAATAGTAACATTGATTTTCACAGGTATTCAAATACTTATTTGCAGCAGTAACACACAAATAAATTATTTAAAAATCATACGTTGTGATTTCCGATTTATTTTAATTTTTAGCTTATGTCTGTCACAGTGGATATGCACCTAAGATGAAAATTTCAGACCCTCCATGAATTCTAAGTGGGAGAACTTGCAAAGTTGCAGGGTGTTCAAATACTTATTTTCCTCACTTTTTATTTTGGAATACAAAAGATGAACCGATTTAACAAAAATCTGTCACACTCCAACTTGTTTCTCTGATCTCTAAGAAAACGTTTGTTAAATCCACAGTTTGTACGTCTTCAGGCTCAATGAGCACATTTTTGTTTGTCAGGCTGCATCGATGGTGAACAACAAGGAAATTCCTCCTGAAGCCATCCTGCTGGGGGTGTACCTGGAGCTTCAGAACGGTTAGCTCTTTATCCAACATTGTGACTTGTGTTTGTAAAAGCCCCTGAAGAGCCCAGAGGGGAGAAAGATGTTTTTTCACTTCAGTAAACTGCTCACACACACACATGTGGGCGGCTGTGGCTGAGTGGTTAGAGCAGTCGTCCTCCAATGCGAGAGTTGGGGGTTCGAATCCACCAGCAGTCACATGCTGAAGTGTCCCTGGGCAAGACAGTGAACCCCACATAGCCTCTGATGTGTGTCCCATCAGTGCATGAATGTGATCTAAAGCACTTATTAGTCTCATTAGAATGATTTGTTCAATTAGTTTTGTAGAGATCTAGTAGAGTGCTTTATGAATGGGTAAATGAGGACAGATTGTAGTGTAAAGTGCTTTGAGTATCTTGAAATAAAAAAAATGCGCTATATAAGTACAGCCCATTTACCATTTACACTTTTCAAAATTCTCAGTCAAGGCAAAACCCAGAGAGGCTGTAAAAACAAAGCAAATTAACTTTTACATCTCATGAGCCTTTTATCAATTCAAAACCGCTTTAAAACTCAAGTTTTGAAGTTAATAAAGCTCCTGGGTTGCGAAGAGAAACGTCTTTGCAAAATATAAGTTTTGTTACTTTGATGATCTGATGGTATGACACCAGTTTTTGTGTCAGATTGTATCTAATGTGATGTGATGGATACTAGACTGTTTCTCTGCTACTTTCAGTTTGTTGTTCCAGTTGAAGATGTTGAGTTCTGCACCGGAGTAGACTGCTAGATCAAATGTAAACACTGGACAAAACAAACACCACCAATCATTTTGTCGGTCCCAGTTGTGCATCAACTTAGAATTGATACACACGCTCACATGTACCATAATTTCTGGACTGAGCGCATTGGAGTATAAGTTGCAACCAATAAATAAAAAATTAAAAGACTTGTACATATATAGGCCCACGGGAATCCCCCCTCCCATTCTTTCCTCCCCGTCACGTTTTATTGGTCCACTGACCCGTTCGGTAATTTCATTGGTCAGATTACCAAAAAGGGTCAAATCAGGTCATCTTGACCGTTTCTTTTTGGGAGAAACTTTACGTCTTTCATCTGAAAGACTTAATCAGTCTGAGGCCTGCCAACCAGATCTGTCTTATAAAGAGCATCTACATGATGTGTTCATGAAAGACAAAACGTTTGTCCCAAAAAGAAACTGTCCAGATTACATGATTTAAGTTTTTTTGTGATTTAGCGCCGTATATGCATGATTGAGCTTACAAACCTTTTTTCATTGGTCAGATTTTTTTTAACCTTTATTTATACAGGTAGTCTCATTGAGTCACAGGACCCACCCCCCAAGAGAGACATGTATTGGGCAGCTATGTGAGCGCCCGGGTGTGACGAGCTAAGTGTTTTGGTAGCAGGACGCTCTTTAGCTGTCGGGGAAAAAAATCCATAAATCAGTTCAGCACCTGTGAAAAAAGTGGCGGCTTATAGAGCTGTCATTTCTAACCCGGGGCCAGGCCAAAATAATGTGCTGGATTGGCGGGCCGGGTCGGTGTCGGCTTTTGATTGTGGACGTACGTGGCTGGCGATCCAATTTGGATCACCAGCCGCGCTCGGCCGTCTGACCGTGTGCTGACCGGCCAGTTGAAAGAGGTAAAAAAAAAAAAAAAGAAAAAAAAGTCTAGATGGATCACTGCCAGCGACCCACCTGAAGCTTAACATAACTCAGCTGCTGCATCAGTGGACGCGCACAGCTAATGACCCAATTTAGATCAGCCGCTCACGTCCGCCAACCGTTATTACAACTATAATATTATAATAGGGGAGTGGTGGCGCAGAGGTTAGAGAGGTGGGCTTGTGATCCGAAGATCGCCGGTTCACGCCCCGGCCCCGACAACATCAAACGAAATTGCCCTCAATCGCCCCACTCTGGGCCCATGAGCAAGGCCCTTAACCCCACCATGTGCTCCCTAAACAGGTCTCTCTTGAAAATGAGTTCTCGTGGCTCAATGAGACTAACCTGGATAAATAAAGGCTAAATGAAAAAATATATATATTATAATAACTATAATATAATAACTATATTATAATAACTATAATATTATATAACTGTAATAATCCACTGAATCTTGTTAATAAACAAATCTTATATCTTCCTTTCTTTGAAATATGTTTTTAAATCCTGTCAAATGATTGCTTACAAAAGCAGTAAAAGCTTAATTAAAAATAAAAAAAGACAGTTTTTTTTTGTTGTTTTTTTTCAGGTCTGTAATTGGTCAGTTTTAGGTCGGGCTTGGAAAAAAAATGATATGGGTTCGGGCCGGGTCGTATTTTTTAGGCCCAAATGCAACTCTAGCGGCTTATGGACCAGAAATTACGGTACTGTCCATATTTACTTCCATAAACACAGCGTGCTGCATCTGCGTCCCGTCTTTTTTGACACGTGAACTGCTTCAGGGCCATAGTGTTGTGGGGCCTGATGGCGGTCAAATGTCTGTTGCACTCTTCAGTCATGTCCCTTCGCTCTGAGTAGTGGTGATGTCACTACCTTCATTCTGATTGTCTATCAGATGACTGATGTGATTTTTGTTGCTGCTTTCAATGTGAATCTATGATTTTTCTTTGTTTCCTCAGGAAACACTCGGCTCGCCCTCCAGATCATCAAACGGAACCAGCTGCTGCCCACAACAGTCCATATGATTACCCCTGAAGCTCGTAAAAACCCTCTTCTGTCTTTCCACCCTGTCCAGCCCATTCAGCTGCCCTCATCCTTCACACCTGTTCAAAGGAAGTGAGCCATTAGTTTCCTGTCAGCCACGATGTTCCTGTCAAATATTTGAAAAACGACCAACAACAGCTGGTGTTTCGGCTGATTGATTAGCTATCTCTAAAGTGAAAATAAATTTTCTTTACTGTCTGAAATCTGTCCTCTTTTCTGCGTCATCATTGTTTTAGACAGTTTGAATAATTCTTAAGTAAAAAAATTTAATAGTACTTATTTTATTTAAATGATTCTATCCTAACATGTATAAATCACTTTATTGATCAAATCAGAAAAAAATCTATATTAAATATTCTCTGTTACAAGTTTTAGAAACTAAAGAATAAATCTCTGTTTAACAGACCCTCCATAAACCTGAACATGAAGGCCTGTTTTACATCCGGTGAATTTACAGGTGCTGGTCATAAAATGTGAATGTTGTGGAAAAAAATTGATTTATTTCAGTAATTCCATTCAAAAATACTTATGCATTTTATTTGGTAGCACCTTTCAAGACACCGAAGGACACTTCACAACATTAAAAACACAAAATAAAACAATATAAAATGGCTATAAAAACACTAAACCAAAAAGAAAATAACAATAAATTAAAGTGAGAAGGCTAACTTGAACAGATGAGTTTTGAGTTGTGATTTGAAGGTCTGAAGGGAGTCAATATTTTGGATGTCTGGGGGAAGAGTATTCCAGAGTTGGGGAGCAGAGTGAGAAAAGGCTCTGTGTCCCATGGTGCTGAGGCGGATGAGAGGCTCGTTGAGGTGGATGGAAGAGGAAGAGCGAAGGGAGCGTGAATGGGTGATGATGTGCAGGAGATCAGACAGATAAGGAGGGGCGAGGTTATAGATGGCCTTGAATGTGTACAACAGGATTTTGAATTCTGAAAGTGACTGGAAACCAGTGAAGTTGCTGTATAACGGGTGAAATGAGGGGGTTTGGTAATGATGCGGGCAGCTGAATTTATAAACCATTTGAAGCTTACGGAGTAATTTTTGTGGCAGACCAAAAAGGAGAGTTGCAGTAATCAATTCGAGAAATGACCAATGGACCAGGATGGAAGCAGAGTGCAAGGAGAGGGATGAACGGAGACGGTTGATGTTTCGAAGGTGGAAGTATGCAGACCGGGTAAAATTATTGATGTGAGAGTGAAAAGAGAAAGTGCTATCAAGAATGACAACCAGACTCGATGTGAGAGGAGGGAGAAACCATAGAGCTGTCAATGGTGAGAGAAAACCTATTGACTTTAGATATGGTGGATTCATTGCCCATGAGTAGAAACTGTTTTATCACTGTTTAATTAAAGGAAGCTAGATGTTGTTGAGATGCATTTTCATCTCCAGTAATCATATTTGTTGTGTTTTCCTCTTCAATACTTATATTCACAAGGAACCACACGTCTTTTCTTCTGATTAAAAAAATGTTTGTTTATTGTTATCACAGGCCCCACAACTACTTCTTCTTCAGAACAGTTTGTTTGTTTGTCATTTTTATTCATTTCATATTTAAAACACAAAAACAATTTAAAAACCAAATGAAAAAAAACAACACTTCATAAAATGAAAGGTAGCAGAGGAAGAAAAAAATCTTATATCAGAGTCAGAGATTCTTTGTCATTCGCACCTCATGTGGTACATGTGGTGGAGCGAAATTATGTACACAGGGTCCCAGTTACATCCAACAATAAAATGTATAAGAAAAACAGTAATAACATCTAAGATATGAACTAAGAAAAACATCAGCTAAATATACACTAAGCACTCGTAACATAAAAACATTGAGCATCAGCACAAACATGAACATGAGTCTGTGAGCGGATGTGCACGCATGAACACATCAACATTTAAACAGATCAGCAGCAACATGATGTGATTTTTCACAGTGATTATTCTGGTTAGAGATTCATGAGTCTAACAGCCTCAGGGTAGAAGCTGTTCCTCAGTCTAGTGGTTCTACACTTAATGCTCCTCAACCTCCTTCCTGAGGGGAGTGGGGCAAAAAGTGTGTGTGCTGGGTGAGTGGGGTCCTTCATGATGCAGGTGGCCCTCTTCCTGCATCTGGAGGTGTAGATGTCTGTGATGGTGGGAAGGCTGATTCCGACAGACTTCTGTGCAGCCTTCACCACTCTCTGCAAAGCTTTTCTTTCTGCAGCTGTGCAGCCTCCATGCCACACGTTGATGCTGGAGCACAGGATGCTCTCCACTGCACACCTGTAGAAGGAGGTGAGGACTGAGCTTCCCAGACCAGCTCGCCTCAGCCGTCTGAGGAAGTAAAGTCTCTGATGAGCTTTTTTGATCAGGCTGGTGGTGGTGTTGCTCCAGCTGAGGTTGTCATTCATGTGTACACCCAAGTACTTGTAGCTGGAAACCGCTTCCACCGCAGATCCTCTTATGTTCAGGGGGGTGTAGATGTTTTTGTTCCTTCTGAAGTCCACAATCATCTCCTTTGTCTTCTTCACATTGATGTGAAGGTTATTCTCTTTGCACCAGCTCTCCAGGTGTTCCACCTCTTGCCTGTAGCTGGACTCATCATCGTTTGTGATGCATCCCACCACCGCTGTATCATCTGCAAACTTTACAATGTGACAGCCTGGATGGGTAGCTGCACAATCATACGTGAGCAGAGTAAACAGGAGGGGGCTCAACACACATCCCTGAGGAGAGCCAGTGCTGAGGGTTATGGTGGAGGAGAGGTTGTGGATCCTCACTAACTGTGATACAGTATCTGCCCCTTGTTTAAAACAAAAACAATTCAAACAATAATCATCTATAAGTAATATAACAAAATAAATAACTCATCACAATTTTACGTATTTATGTGTATCTTTCCAAAATTTTAATCTTAATCATTTTTTTAAATATAGGCAATGACTTTACTTTTTTTACATCGTTTTCCAAACTATTCCACAGACCTATTCCCTGTGGTTTAACAAAAATGTCTGTTCCCTTAAGATTATAGCAACTTTTCCTTTTTGCAAAATACGTTTGAATGTTTGAAGGTAGTGTGTAGTTCTGAGCTTTATACAGTACTAAAATAATATTATAGTTAACCAAATCATAAAACTTCAGTAATTTCAATTGATAAAATAAAATACTAGATGGATGACAATAATGCTTTCTTGTGATAATTCTTATAGCTCTTTTATGCAAAATAAAAATAGGCATCGTTATAGTTTTACATGCTGTTCCCCAAACATCAATACAATAAATTAAATGCGGGACTATAATTGTATCATACAGCAAATACAAGGCTTTATCATTCAATAAGTCCCATACTTTATACAGTACTGCAGTGGATTTAGTTATTTTAGTTTTTACAGAATTTATGTGCTGTTTCCATGACAGTTTATCATCAATAATTACACCCAAAAACTTCACCTCACCTACTCTGCATATCTCAACACCATCAACTCTAAAAGGAACATCGACAGTTATCTTTTTTTTTTTTTTTTACTAAATATCATATAATTAGTTTTATCAAGGTTCAATGATAACTTATTTAATTTAAACCAATTTTGTATTTTGACAAACTCCATCTTCATCAACTCAAACATCTGTTCCAAGTCTTTACCCAATTAAAAGAAAGTGGTATCATCAGCAAAGAGAACACATTTAAGGATACTGGACACCTCCGTCAAATCATTTACATACAAAATAAACAACTTAGGTCTAAGTACAGAGCCTTGTGGCACTCCACATGAAATACTGCTTAGGTTAGATCTTACATTGTCTATTTGTACAAACTGTTTTCTGTCTTTTAAATAACTACATATCCACTGCAAAGCTGGTCCTCTAATACCATATTTTTTAATTTATCAATCAGAATGGTGTGGTCAATTGTGTGTCAAATGCTTTTTTTAAATCGACAAATATACTTATACAATGTTGTTTTTGATCTATAGCTGTAGTAACTTGTTCCATCCACTCCATAAGAGCCATGGATGTTGAGTTTTTTGATCTGAACCCATACTGACTATTACTTAAAATATTATTTTTTATCAAGAAATAAGTCAAATCTGGTCACAAATAATTTTTCTAGAATTTTTGAGAATAGTGGCAACAAAGATATAGGTCTGTAGTTGTTAAATACACATTTGTCACCATGTTTAAACAGAGGAACTACCTTAGCTATTTTCATTCTGTCTGGGAATATTCCTGTTGAAAATGACAAATTACATATATATGTAAATGGCTCAATAACATGACTTGTTATTTCTTTTACAACCATCATATCCATGTCTTCACAGTCTTTTGATCTTTTGTCAGTAAATTTTTTAACTACCTTCATTATTTCTTCTTTGTCAGGTCCCTTTAGAAACATACTGTTAACACAATCACTGATTAAATAACTCACATTTTTATCCACTTTTGGTACTGAATTTGCAAGGTTAGATCCAACATTTACAAAGTAATTATTAAATCCATTTGCGATTTCATTTTCATCATGGATTTCCACATTATTTTCCACAAAATATTGAGAAAGACTCGTACTAACCTTATGTTTTTTCAAAACACTGTTCATTACTCGCCATGTTGCTGAGGAGGATTGTGGAGAAGGGCCGATTCCAGACCTTGGGTGACCTGCGGAAGCAGTGGACTGAGTCTGGAGTAGAAACATCCAGAGCCACTGTGCACAGGCGTGTGCAGGAAATTGGCTATAGGTGCCGCATTCCCCAGGTCAAGCCACTTTTGAACCAGAAACAGCGGCAGAAGCGCATGACCTGGGCTACAGAGAAGCAGCACTGGACTGTTGCTCAGTGGTCCAAAGTACTTTTTTCGGATGAAAGCAAATTTTGCATGTCATTCGGAAATCAAGGTGCCAGAGTCTGGAGGAAGACTGGGGAGAAGGAAATGCCAAAATGCTAGAAGTCCAGTGTGAAGCACCCACAGTCAGTGATGGTCTTGGGTGCCATGTCAGCTGCTGCTGTTGGTCTGTGTTTTATCAAGGGCAGGGTCAATGCAGCTAGCTATCAGGAGATTTTGGAGCACTTCATGCTTCCATCTGCTGAAAAGCTTTATGGAGATTTTTTTTTTTGTATTGAACGCTTTTTGAACTTTATGGAGATGAAGATTTCATTTTTCAGCACAACCTGGCACCTGCTCACAGTGCCAAAACCACTGGTAAATGGTTTACTGACCATGGTATTACTGTGCTCAATTGGCCTGCCAACTCTCCTGACCTGAACCCCATAGAGAACCTGTGGGATATTGTGAAGAGAAAGTTGAGAGACGCAAGACCAAACACTCTGGATGAGCTTAAGGCTGCTATTGAAGCATCCTGGGCATCCATAACACCTCAGCAGTGCCACAGGCTGATTGCCTCCATGCCACGCCGCATTGAAGCAGTCATTCATGCAAAAGGATTCCCGACCAAGTATTGAGTGCATAACTGAACATGATTATTTGAAGGTTGGCATTTTTTGTATTAAAAACACTTGTCTTTCATTGGTGGGATGAAATATGCTAATTTTTTGGGACAGACATTTTGGGTTTTCATGAGCTGTATGCTATAATCATCAGTTTTAAAACAATTAAAGACCTGAAATATTTCAGTTGGTGTGCAATGAATCTGAAATATATGAAAGTTTCATTTTTATCATTACATTATGGAAAATAATGACCTTGAGAAGGACCTGTATAACATAGATGACAGATCAAAAGTTTAATCTGAGTAAATGTAACATTTTAAAGGAAAAATATGTTGATTCAAAATTTCACAGTGTCAACAAATGCCCCAAAAAGTTGGGACAAGTAAATGGACTGTAAATGGACTGTACTTATATAGCGCCTTTCTATCTGATCAAGATACTCAAAGCGCTTTACACTACAATCTGTGTCCTCATTTACCCATTCATACAGGACTCTACTAGATCTCTACAAAGCTAATTGAACAAATCATTCTAAAGAGACTAATCAGAGCTTTATCACATTCATACACCGATGGGAGACACATCAGAGGCAATGTGGGGTTCAGTGTCTTGCCCAGGGACACTTCAGCATGTGACTGCTGGTGGATTCAAACCCCCAACTCTTGCATTGGAGGACGACTGCTCTAACCACTCAGCCACAGCTGTCCCTAAGTAGCAATAAGAGGCTGGAAAAAGGAAATTGGGCATATAACAAACAGCTGGAAGACCAATAAACACTAATTAGGTCAATTGACAACATAATTGGGTATAAAAAGAGCTTCTCAGAGTGTCAGTGTCTCTCAGAAGCCAAGATGGTAAGAGGATCACCAATTCCACCATTGTTGCACAGAAAGATAGTGCAACAATACCAGAATGGTGTTACCCAGCATAAAAAAAGCAAAGACTTTTAAGTTATCATCATCAACCGTGCATAACATCATCAAAAGATTCAGAGAATCTGGAAAAATCACTGTGCGTAAGGGTAAAGACCGTAAAACTCTACTGGATGCTCGTGATCTCCGGGCCCTTAAACGTCACTGCACCTCAAACAGGAATTTCACTGTCAAGGAAATAACAGAATGGGCTCAGGAATACTTCCAGAAAGCATTGTCAGTGTAGTGGACTAGGCCTCCGACCAAAACCTGCCTCTGAAGACCTTCATGGGACTACTACTACTACTATTCCTGTAGACTCCTGGTGGAGCATAGGGCTGCAACAACACCCCGCCAACGAACTCTGTTGGCGGGGTCCCTTCATTGGACAGGAACTGTTATTTCATTGATTTGAATCCAGAAATACAAATTAGCTCGTCCAGAGACTTTCTAATTGTATCCTGAACTAATCAATTGAAAGAACACTCTCTTTTTTATATTATCATTACTATTTTACAATATCTTGATAATCAAAAGTGTGTTTAGTTCATACCATTTTTAAATATTGAAGTGAACCACTTATTTTAAATCAACTGTGAAACAGTATTAATGATTTTTTAATGAGGATTAAAAACCACCCAGCGGTTAAACGACGACATACGGGCTAAACATGTCAGGTTGGGGAGGGGGCCGGAGAAATCTACGGAGTCCGTCATGGTTTTAGCAAAGTCACACACCGAAGCAACATTAATTTTAGTGACCTCCGATTGGCATAACCGGGTGTCATTACCGCCGACGTGAATAACAATCTTACTGTATTTAGCCTTAGCCTTAGTCAGCAGTTTCAGATAAGATTCTATGTCGCCCGCTCTGGCCCCCAGAATGCATTTGACTATGGCCGCTGGAGTCCCTAAAGCCACGTTTCGGACTATGGAGCTTCCAATAACCAGGGTCTGTTTCCCAGCGGGTGTGTCACTGAGCAAGGAAAATCTATTAGAAATGTGAACGGGTCGGTGGTGAACTGGGGGCTTAGCCTTAGCACTACACTTGCTCCGGACCGTCACCCAGCCGGCCTGGGGTCCCGGCTGCTCGGGGTCTGCTGGAGGACCGCTAACGTGAGAAAACAGAGGAAGCAGGGAGAGAAGGAGCAGCCATGCTAAGCTAACGCTAGCAGGATCTAGCAGAGCCAAATACACCAATAAAAACCGAGAAGTGTTGAAAGATAAGAGGTGTTTTAAGCACTATCCAACAGTAGAAAAACAACTGTACTAAGTGTGTTTGTGAACTAGAATGAAAAACTGTTTTCTGGATTTATCTGTCTTTTGCACAGAGATGACTCGAGCAAACAATTCACTCGAGCTACCGACAGACAAACGGGAAATGACACAATACGTCTCACCACGAACGTGCAACGTGATATCTGTTCAATTAATTTTAACATTCTTTGAAGGTAACACCTCGCCACCTCGTCTTCTTCATCACTGATCACAGCATCAATGGACTCTGTTATTAATTGTATTAATGTTCGACTTGTTGTAACAGGTCCACTTTGGATTTTAGCTTCTGTACACACCTCTTTGAGCTGATCCAACTGCAAGAGCCATAACTGTTGAGAGACGCTCTCTGCCAGCTCCTCCGTATCGGTCGCGCGTGGTGCAGGCGTGCCCCAGCCTTTGCTAGCACAAGTCAGCATTCCTCAAAGAAAGTCCCACAGCGGCGTTAATAATCTCAGTGGAACCTCCAATATTGTGTTGGACACTCCAACAATGAAGACGTCGAGGCGTGCATTTGGTTGCAAATAATCTTTTTACTTTCTGTTTCTCTGAAAATACAAACCGGATTCCAAAAAAGTTGGGACACTAAACAAATTGTGAATAAAAACTGAATGCAATGATGTGGAGGTGCCAACATCTAATATTTGATTCAGAATATGATTTGTGTTGTGACAAGTTTGTACACAAATCACAGATCAAAAGTTTAAACTGAGAGAATGTATCATTTTAAGGGAAAAATCTGCTGTTTCCAAATTTCATGGCGTCAACAAATCCCAAAAAAGTTGGGACAAGTCCATTTTTACCACTGTGTGGCATCCCCCCTTCTTACAACACTCAACAGACGTCTGGGGACAGAGGAGACCAGTTTCTCAAGTTTAGAAATAGGAATGCTCTCTCATTCATGTCTAATACAGGCCTCTAACTGTTCAATCGTCTTGGGCCTTCTTTGTCGCACCTTCCTCTTTATGCTGCGCCAAATGTTCTCTATAGGTGAAAGTTCTGGACTGCAGGCTGGCCATTTCAGTACCCGGATTCTTCTCCTACGTAGCCATGATGTTGTGATTGCTGCAGAATGTGGTCTGGCATTATCGTGTTGAAAAATGCAGGGTCTTCCCTGAAAGAGATGACGTCTAGATGGGAGCATATGTTGTTCTAGAACCTGAACATCGTTCTCTGCATTAATGGTGCCTTTCCAGACATGCAAGCTGCCCATGCCACAAGCGCTAATGCAACCCCATACCATCAGTGATGCAGGCTTCTGAACGGAACTTTGATAACAACTTGGGCTATCCTTGTCCTCTCTGGTCCGGATGACATGGCGTGCCAGTGTTCCACAAAGAACTTCAAATCGTGACTCATCTGACCACAGAACAGTCTTCCATTTTGCCACACTTAAATGACCCCTGGCCCAGTGCAAACGTCTGAGCTTGTGGAGCTTGCTTAGAAATGGCTTCCTCTTTGCACTGTAGAGTTTCAGCTGGCAACGGCGGCTGGCACGGTGGATTGTGTTCACTGACAATGCTTTCTGGAAGTATTCCTGAGCCCATTCTGTTATTTCCTTGACATTGGCATTCCCGTTTGAGGTGCAGTGATGTTTAAGGGCCCAGAGATCACGAGCATCCAGTAGAGTTTTACGGCCTTGACCCTTACGCACAGTGATTGTTCCAGATTCTCTGAATCTTTTAATGATGTTATGCACGGTTGATGATGATAACTTAAAAGTCTTTGCTATTTTATGCTGTGTAACACCATTCTGGTTTTGCTGCACTATCTTTGAAGCTCTTTTTATACCCAATCATGTTGTCAGTTGACCTAATTAGTGTTAATTGGTCTTCCAGCTGTTCGTTATATGCTCAGTTTCCTTTTGCCAGCCACTTATTGCTACTTGTCCCAACTTTTTTGGGATTTGTTGACACTGTGAAATTTTGAATCAACATATTTTTCCTTCAAAATGTTACATTTACTCAGATTATACTTTTGATCTGTCATCTATGTTATATTACAAATAAATATTGACATTTGCCATCTCCACATCATTGCATTCAGTTTTTATTCACAATTTGTTTAGTGTCCCAACTTTTTTGGAATCTGGTTTGTACAAACAACAGGCACAGATAAGTCCGACGTGCTTTACACTAATGACTACAAGTGTTCTAGGGGTGGCTGTGGTTTGAGCAGTGGTCCTCCAATGCGAGAGTTGGGAGTTCGAATCCACCAGCAGTCAAGTGTCAGTGTCCCTGACACTGAACCCCTCATATCCTCTGATGTGTGTCCCATCTGTGATCTAAAGCACTGATTAGTCTCTTTAGAATGATTTGTTCAATAGCTTTGTAGCGATCTAGTAGAGTGCTGTATGAATGGGTAAATGAGGACACAGATTGTAGTGTAAAGCGCTTTGAGTATCTTAAAATAAGATAGAACGGCGCTATATAAGTACAGTCCATTTACCATTTTACTGAGCTGCATACATTTCCAACACAGATACTTAGGACCAGGGCTGCTCCTAGTGCTTGCTTGGACTCAATTCCCCCTCAGCCAAAATATAAATTTTCACTGTGCCTATAACTCTGCAGCCTAACTTGAATACTGAAATACATAGTGGGTTTTAGTTACAAAACAAAACTAAATATTTAACAGAAGAGGATCACATATTTTAAGTGTGGGGGGCGGGGGGGGGGGATTGCCCCTTGTTCTGAAGCCCCCTGTCACTGGTCCTTCACACAGGTGACCCTCTTCCTGCATCTGGACGTGTAGATGTCTGTGATGGTGGGGAGGCTGACTCCAACAGACTTCGGTGCAGCCTTCACCACTCTCTGCAAAGCTTTTCTTTCTGTAGCTGTGCAGCCTCCATGCCACACGTTGATGCTGGAGCACAGGATGCTCTCCACTGCACACCTGTAGAAGGAGGTGAGGACTGAGCTTCCTGGTAGTGTTGTTGACTCAGCTGAGGCTGTCATTCAGGTGCACACCCAAGTACTTGTAGCTGGAGACTACTTCCACTGCAGATCTTCCTATGTTCGGGGGTGGGGGTGGGGGTGGGGGGGTGTTTGTTCCTTCTGAAGTCCACAATCATATCTCCTTTGTCTTCTTCACATTGATGTGAAGGTTGTTCTCTTTGCACCAACTCTCCAGGTGTTTCACCTCCTGCCTGTAGCTGGACTCATCATTGTTTGTGATGTATCCCACCACTGCTGTATCATCTGCAAACTTTACAATACGACAGCCTGGATGGGTAGGTGCACAATCATATGTGAGCAGAGTGATCAGGAGAGGGCTCAGCACACATCCCTGAGGGGAGCCAGTGCTGCCGGTTATGGTAGAGGAGGAGAAGTTGTGGATCCTCACTGACTGATGTCTGTTTGTTAAGAAGTCTAGTACCCAGTTGCAAATGGAGGGGCTTAGTCCTAATATGAGTAATTTGTCCATTGTGGTTTGGGGATCATGGTGTTGAAGGCAGACGTGAAGTCCACAAAGCGCATACGGACGTAGGAGTCCTACTCCAGGTGGGTGAGAGCAGTGTGGACCACAGAGGAGATGGCGTCCTCTGTTGATCGGTTCTCACGGTATGCATACTGATGAGGGTCCTCGTTGATGGTTGTTTTGATGTGGGTCATGACCAGTTTTTTGAAGCATTTAGCGACTATCGGGGTGAGGGCCACTGGCTGGTAGTCATTCAGACCAGACACTATAGAGCTCTTTGGGACTGGGATGATGGTGGCAGTCTTCAGGCTGGTGGAAACTGTTGCCAGGGTCAGTGAGGAGTTAAAGATGCTGGCCAGCACCTCACAGAGCTGATCAGTAGTCTTTCAGCACCTTCCTGGGGATGTTGTTATGGTCAGTTGCTTTGTGAGGATTAATCCTCCTGAAAGTACTCCTTACTTTTGCTGAGGTCATGCTGAGATGCTCTTCATCCGGTGGTGAGGTGAGTCTGGTGCTGGGTGGTCTGTTCGGGTCTTCAAAGCGTGCATAGAACTTGTTGAGGGCATCAGCATTGTTCACGCCTGCCTTTATAATCTGTTATACACTTAATACTTAATACACTTAAATCCAGTATCTCAGAAAATTAGAGTATTACTTAATAAAAAAGGATTTTTAGAACTGTTGGCCAACTGAAAAGTATGAACATGAAAAGTATGAGCATAGAGGGCAGTGCTGCCCCATAGGGACAGTGAAGCAGGTGCTGCAGTCTCTGTGCGTTCTTCTGTTACACAGAGGGGTGGGGGTGAAGCAAATGGTACACTCATTTAAATTTGTTCAGACAAAATGGAAGATCATATTTCAAAACTAAAGGATTTTTCTAAACTAGATTTTCAGTCGAAACAGAGTATTAGAGACTCCTCCTTGGTGATTATCTCCACTGAAGCAGCCAGACTTCAAAATGAAGGCAAACCGCGACAAGGTTTAAAACAGAGTAACAGAGAGATTCGTGGAGAAGAATAGGCGCGTGGACTTCATCTTAAAATAAAGGAAAGATAATACTTTTTTTTTTTTAAAAAGCAACAAAAAAAACCCGAGAGGATACTCCTACCCCCCCCCCCCCCCCCAAAAAAAAAGTTTGACCTTACATAAATATTTAGTTTTTCTTGCCATCATTGTTGAACAGTATGGAGTTAATTAAAGCATAATTAGATGCCTTTTTAAAAAGACTAAATTGAAATATAAGCTTCTATTTTGGGTTCATGTGAGCATCCAATTCCAGACAGTCAGCGCTTCACCTGTCACAAAGCGGGTCTGATTTAGGGGAAGAGGATGATAAAATGAAATGTGCACAGCCTAGAATACCGATTTACAAGCTGTGCACACAAAAATAAATTTGCATTAAAAAAAACTGTTCAAAACATGGCAGCATGATTTGGTTCATTGGTCCCCAGTACTTAGAATTCAGTGCGATTGCAATTGAAAATTAGCAGCACAATCAAGTACGGCCATGTTAGGTTGGACTCTTCTGTCAGTTCAGTCTGCACTATTACAAAGTGATGGACTTCTTTTTGATAGCATGAAATCATCCATCCACTTTTACCCACTTCTTCCTTCTCGTGTCCAGCCATCACTGTGTGAGAGTGGTTGGAGCAGTCATCCTCCAATGCAAGAGTTGGGGGATCGAATCCAACAGCAGCCACATGCCAAAGTGTCCCTGGGCAAGACACTGAACCCCTCATTGCCTCTGATGTGTGTCCCGTTGGTGTATGAATGTGATAAAGCTCTGATTAGTCTTTTTAGAATTTGTTCAATTAGCTTTGTAGAGATTTAGTAGAGTGCTGTATGAATGGGTAGATGAGGACACATATTGTAGTGTAAAGTGCTTTGAGTATCTCGATAAGATAGAAAGGCGCTATATAAGTACAGTCCATTTACCAATGAGAGTTCTTCTACAGGTCCTTCTCAAAAAATTAGCATATTGTGATAAAGGTCATTATTTTCCATA
>NC_056502.1:46475379-46480533 GCF_014905685.2 Nematolebias whitei
CCCCCCCCCCCCCCCCCCCTCAACTTCTCCCTCAGCTGCTGACCCAACAAGGTTTGCTCTCCTCAATGTGAGGTCTTTAACAAACAAAACCTTCATCATGAACGACTTTTTCTGCACAAATAATCTGGATTTCATGTTTCTGACAGAGACTTGGCTTCTTCCGGGTGAGTCAAGTGTGTTTTCTGAACTTGTGCCTGCTGATTGTACTTTTCTTAATTGCCCAAGGTCATCTGGAAGAGGTGGAGGAGTGTTGGCTGTTTTTAAGAAAATCTGGAAATGCAGACTGTTACAGACACCATCTTTTCAGACCTTTGAACTGCTGCATTTTGAACTGGGCCGCTCCAACCCCATGTTGATTGCGGTGCTTTATCGACCGCCCAAATCCTCCACAGGCTTCATCAGTGAACTGTCTGTCTTTCTCACTGCGATACTGTTAAAATACGACCGTGTGCTGATTCTAGGGGACTTCAATGTGCACGTCTGTTGCCCTGAAAAGCCTTTGGTTCAGGACTTTTTAGATCTGATCCACTCTTTAAACCTGGTGCAAAATGTTGTCGGCCCCACACACCATCAGGGTCACACTCTTGATATTGTTCTGTCTTGTGGTGTCTCTGTGCTAAATCTGGAAATTGGGGATGCTGTCATGTCTGATCACAAACCAATCTCATTTGTAATACCTCTTGCTCGTGTCTCTAAATCTCCCGCTCCACCCAGGACCTGTCGTATATTTAACCCTTCAACTGCTGCTCGTTTTTCCTCTGCCTTTATTACCACTGCTGCTACAACACCTGAAACCTCTGCCTGTCTTGGTGCTCAGGAGCTGCTTAGTAACCACAATGTGACCTGCACTAAGATCTTGGATCTAGTGGCCCCACTAAAAGTCAGGAAACCAAGGAGAGCCCAGTACCCATGGATGAATGAGACCACCAGGGCAGCGAGACGCCTGTGCAGGAGAGCTGAGCGCAGGTGGAAAAAGGACCATCTCCAGGTTTCCTTCATTTTGCTCAAAACCTGTTAAAAAAATTACCAGAACACTGTCAAATCTGAAAAAAACAAATATTTCTCCCAACTCATCAACTCAAATAGACACAACCCCCGCGCCCTATTCACAACAGTAAATTCCATTCTAAATGTCCCTTAGTATTCATGTATGGAGGCCTCTGTTGACACCTGCAACGACGTCACTAAATTCTTTGTTAACAAAGTGGAGTTGATCAGGGCCTCCATCCCCCGCTCCTTAGTCGACCCATCAGCTTTTGTTTCGTGTTCTGCTACTTTCAGGCAATTCAAACCAATCACACTCTCATTGTTAAACAAAGTTGCTGGTCACATGAAGCCATCAGGATCACCATTGGACCCCATCCCAGCAGCATTGTTCAAACAGGTTCTACCAACGATTGGGCCTGCTGTTCTAACAATACTAAACAGTAGTATTGCTACAAGCGTGGTCCTAGAGGCGTTCAAACATGCAGTAGTCACACCGTTAATTAAGAAACCTGGTCTTGACCCTTCAGCCTGCTCAAATTACAGGCCAATCTCAAAACTCCCCTTTCTGTCCAAAATCCTGGAAAAAGTAGTTTTTACTCAGTTAAATCAGTTTTTAACTGAGAACAAAATCTTTGAGGTCTTTCAGTCTGGCTTCAAGCAGCTCCACAGCACCGAAACAGCTTTGGTTAGGGTTTGTAATGACATTTTAACAGCAAATGATTCTGGCCATTTTGTGGCTCTTGTACTCCTCGATCTTACTGCCGCTTTCGATACTGTTGACCACAGTATCCTCATCTTTCGGCTTAAACACTGGGTTGGGATTACAGGTGCTGCATTAGACTGGTTCCGCTCATACCTCTCTGACAGGAGTTTTTGTGTGAAGGTGGGTAAAAATCTATCCACTTCAATGCCTCTTTCCTGCGGTGTCCCGCAGGGCTCGATTCTCGGACCCCTTCTATTTTCACTCTATCTGCTTCCGCTGGGGTCGATCCTAAGAAAACATGGTATTCCATTCCATTGCTACGCCGATGACTGTCAGATCTACCTGCCACTGAAACCAGCCAGTGCTTGTTCCGTCCACCCTCTCCTCAAATGTCTGGACGACATTAAGACATGGATGGCTTCAAATTTTCTAAGTTTTAACGACCAGAAGACTGAAGTCATTGTCTTTAGCCCTAGCTCAGCTGCCGCCTCTTATCCTGTGAACCTGGACTCCCTTCAGCCTTATCTGAAGCACTCTGTTAAAAACCTTGGAGTGGTTTTTGACTCAGATTTTAAGTTCGACAAACAGATCAGTTCAGTTCTGCAGAGAAGCTTCTTCCAACTGCGGCAGGTAGCTAAGCTCAAGCCAGTGCTGTCTAGACCCGACCTTGAGACACTAGTCCATGCATTCATCACAACCCGCCTGGACTATTGTAATTCACTGTATGCTGGGGTCAGCCAGGCCTCTATCTCACGGCTACAGCTCGTCCAGAATGCTGCAGCTCGGCTCTTAACCGGTACACCGAGGTATGAGCACATCACACCAGTTCTGTCCTCCCTACACTGGCTTCCTGTGAGAACTAGGATTGATTTCAAAATTCTCCTCCTGACCTATAAGTGCCTAAATGGCCTTGCACCCATCTGCCTCTCTGAGCTACTGGAACCATATGTTCCCTCTCGGGCTCTGAGATCATCCGATCAGCTGCTTTTGGTTGTTCCAAAAACACGACTGAAGCTCCGAGGAGATCGGGCGTTTTCAGTCATGGGTCCCAAACTGTGGAACAACCTACCCCCCAACATTAGGCATGCCACCTCCCTTCCTGTGTTCAAATCCCTGCTAAAAACATATCTGTTCTCTCTGGCATTTCATACTGTGTGAGTTGATGTAGTATATCTTGTTCCATGTCTTCATTTTAATGCTGTTGTTTTAATTTTTTAAGGTATATTCTTACTGCTTTTTATTTCTCAGTGTTACCCTTAGTGTTAAGCACTTTGATAACAGTCTATCTGTTTTAAATTGTGCTCTATAAATAAATATGACTTGACTTGACTCTCTATCTTCTTGGGCAGCAGAACCACCTGAATGTTGAGCAGAACTCCTCCCTGAGTGATGATCCCTCCTCCCAGCATCTTGTTGAGCTTCTTGTCATTATGGACAGCCAGCTGCAGGCATCGGGGATGATCCCGGTCCTCCTGCTGTCTCGAATCACATTTCCCATCAACTCCAGGATCTTGGTGGTCAGGCACTCAAGCACCGCAGCCAGGTAGATGGGAATGCATCCACAGCACCTCTTTTTCAACTCATTTTGGATTTGGGGCTGTAGTTGAGGTATTTGAGCTTTAAGATTTTAATCAGCTGCTCCCAGTTGTTAAAAAAAACAACCTTGTTGTCATGGTTACACATTATAACAAATGTCCAAAAGTATAAAAGTTTTGGTAAAAAAAAATCCTTCCAGCTGCACAGCATCTGACACCAGAGGAAACAGTCATCCAAAAAAACATGATTTACATCCAGAAAAAGAGGAATTAAAGTTTCCAAAAGCAAGATCGCAGAATGAAAGTAACAGAGCTGCTCCAACAAGCAGCCATCTTGAGCAGCACAATTCTAGAACATGAGATCAGACTTACATATTGATGGGTCTGGACTGTGGTGTCCAAGTCTGGACATGCCTGCTGTACCTACTGTGACTTGGCGCTATATAAATAAACTGAACTGAATTGTGAATTAAGGTGACCAGTGTGTTCACAAACACCTCCTGAGTCTTTGACTCCAACATTTCAGGTTTAATTTTAATGAAGTTGTTTACATTCAGGTCTGACTGGGCCTTTAGAAGAAATATTTGACTAACAGCCACAATAAACAGACTCTCTGAACTTTAATCAAAGTCTCCTTTCCATAAAAATAAAACACTCTGACAGTGCTGAACTGCATCTATAATCAGGATTCAAACATTCAGCTTCAGGACTTTCATTTATAAAATCTGAAAACTTTTCACCTAGTTTAAAAAACAAAACGTAATTTAACTGTTCTCTTCCTCCACGTTTTTCTTGTGACAAGTCGGGGGATAAAGTGCTTCTTTGTGCCAACCCGGTCCTGTGGTTCAGTTCTTCCAGTTCCAAGGAACGCACAGGTCCCCATCCTGCAGGACTGAGTAAAAGTGAGAAACACAGATGTGGAGGCCCTGCAGGAGGGGGGGGTGCTGCGCCAGCAGCCTCTGACAGCACTGGATCATCTGACTGGAGCTGATACTGGGTTCTTTGGACAAGCTCCTTGGAGACAGGGTCTGGAGACAAGACTGGACTACAGCGTCCTCCTCCACCTGCAGCCTGAACACAAGAAATAATCAGTAAGCAGAACCAGACAGAGTTCTGGTCTAAGGAGCATCCAGAACCAAACTGTTTGACTTGAACTTATTACTAGAGCATTTCTGTAAAACAGTCCATGAACAAAAAAACAGTAAGTCATAAAAATCCACCCTTCCTGGAAGATAATATGGACCCAGGGCCTTCAAAGACTGGGGTTTCTATTGAAACATGGCGTACATCCCAAAAAAAAGTTTTTGCGGGTGCTCGCGAGGCCCCAGGTCCAGAACCAGGACCAGCTGCAGGACATTACTCAGGAAGTGTTTCTGTGGTGACTTATTGCTGAATTTACTCACTGATTCCTTCGCTGGATCCGCTGCCTGGCCTCAGAGGCGTGAGTCTGGAGGAACACCTGAAGCTTGGAGGGGTCACAGCTGGTGGGGATAATGAAGTGTCCCGTTTCATGAAGAATGGGTGTAGAGCAGTCCCTGTGGTGGACAGGACCAACAGAAACACCAGAGATTCTCAAGAAGCTCCGTACTCAAACTGAATTTTGAACAGGAACAAGATAAAGTTTTTCTCCTCAATGTTCATTCAAATTAGAACTGCAGGGGAGGGTCGGTCCAGAGCCCCCATTCTTGCTCTTGTTATATAGAAGTGGACAATTTTGTAAATCTCCATTTTGGAAAAACTCACAAAGACCACAGAAGTAACTTGAATCTGACAAAAGTACTAAAAATAACGTTTATCAAAAATGAACTCACAAAAATCAGTCATTGCTTTAGAATTTTTGGTTGAACTGAATTATATATATATATATATATATATATATATATATATATATATATATATATATATATATATATATATATATATATATAT
>NC_056502.1:46480543-46490748 GCF_014905685.2 Nematolebias whitei
TATATATATATATATATATATATATATATATATATATATATATATATTTATAAAAAAAACAAATGAAACTGGCTTTGGCCAAAAAGATGGTACTGTTGCACAACCTTTTGAGAAAAATCCCTGCTATCAAGTGATTTCAGTAACGCAGACTTCTGCACCTGTCCACAGGTGTATTGGTCAACTCCTCGTCCACACACGGCTCCAGCTGCCTCAGATTTGAAAGTGTCCTTCTCCAGACTGCAGGTTTCAGCTCCTTCCACTGATGTGTTTAAATCAGGGCTCAGAAGGCCACTTGATAATACAGGTGCTGGTCATAAAATTAGAATATCATGAAAAAGTTGATTTATTTCAGTAATTCCATTCAAAAAGTTAAACTTGTATATAGGCCTGTCACAATATTGCAATAATTTCTGAGACAATTAATCACCCAGCAAAATTTGTCATTGTGCAATAATATTGTTTGGAATTTGACAATAATTATTAATTATTGTCAAATTTAAGAAGAAATGTTGGTTAATTTTGTATGTAGTACATTTTTTGACCACAGGATGGCAGTATAAAACAGTTTGAACTGAAGGATGGATAGTGAGGGAGCGAGTAGTGTGTCTCTAAGAAAAATGGGAGGGAGGCCCCTTGACGTGACCTGGGCTCTCTCTCTTTCCTGTTTTTTGGTTCTCAAAATGGCGGATGCTCGGTGTGGTTTGAGCTCTTTAGCATAGCATTTGTCACACAAACTTTTAATTAAAAAAAAATCAGTCAACACGTTCTCAGCTTCTTTTTGCAGAGAATATCAACTTTTTAGACAAATGCACGGGTTTCTACAGTGAATTATTGGAGCTTTGACAAGACAGAGGTTTTTTTTTCCCGAGGTCTGCTTGTTAGCTTAGCTCGTAGCTCTGGGTGTGTACGAGATTCACCCTGATTTCCTTAAGGCTCTAGATATTGTGGGGCTGTCTTGGCTGACACGCCTTTGCAACGTCGTGTGGACATCGGGGGCAGTGCCATTGGACTGGCAGACTGGGGTGGTGGTACCCCTCTTCAAAAAGGGTGTGCTCCAATTATAGGAGCATCACTCTCCTTAGCCTCCCTGGTAAGGTCTATTCAGGGGTACTGGAGAGGAGAGTCAGATCGTTGGTCGAACCTCAGTTCCAGGAGGAACAATGTGTCAGTAATTTTCCACATGTGGCCACATCCAGCGAGGTTGGCTACAGTCCCTTGGACCTCAAACTTCTGAACAATCTGTGCAGCTGTAGCCAGAGAAACATCATGCTGCTTGAAGTTGGTCTTGTAGTCTTTACAATAACATACTGCTCAATAATTTGTACACCTACTCATCTAGACTGTCACATTGTAAAGTTTGCAGATGATACAGCGGTGGTGGGATGCATCACAAACAACGATGATTCCAGCTACAGGCAGGAGATGGAACACCTAGAGAGCTGGTGCAGGAAGAACAACCTTCACATCAAAGTGAAGAAGACGAAGGAGATGGTTGTGGACTTCAAGGAACAAACACACATACACACACCTGAACATAAGAGGATCTGCAGTAGAAGTGGTCTCCAGCTTCAAGTACTTGGGTGTGCACATGAATGACAACCTCAGCTGGGACAACACCACCAGCCTGATCAAGAAAGCTCATCAGAGACTACTTCCTTGGCTGAGACGTGCTGGTTTGGGAAGCTCAGTTCTCACCTCCTTCTACAGGTGTACAGTGGAGAGCATCCTGTGCTCCAGCATCAATGTGTGGCATGGAGGCTGCACAGTTGCAGAAAGAAAAGCTTTGCAGAGAGTTGTAGTGTGCTAAAACGGCTAGGTTAGCTTCAGCTACACTACAATTTTATTTAAATAACGGGTTCTCTCTTTTTCGAGCTACTTGACAGATATGTGACAGAGGTACTGTGCATAGATGTTTTAATCAGTGACATGAGACATTAATTTTCTTTGACCCATCAAAATAAATGTGGTCATTTATTAACAGAATCAAAATTTAACATCAAAACATTGTACACTTGAATAGACTGATCTGCTTCTGATTCCATAGTCCCAACTCGACTCAGAAGACTGAGTCTGAGAAAAACTCAGAAGAGACTCAGAAGAACTCAAAAGACTCAGAAGAACTCCAGAAGAACTCCAGAAGAACTAACGGGACTACAGTTCCAGGAAGTGTCGACTTTTAAAGAGTTCTGCTTCCGGTCACTTTTAGTAAGTCCTGATTGGTTGAAGGAACAAAGAGGGGTGTGGTTCTAGTGACGTCAAAAGGTTTTTACAAGTCGAGAAAACAGCAGAAATGTTTAGGAACAGACAGAGAAATGTTTTGACGAAGTGAGAAACACCGCAGGTGCCAGGTCTCTTGTTTACTGTCTGAGAGCTTTAAAAACACGACAGCCTGTTCTAACAACTGGTTTCTTGACTGTCTCCGACTTTTGACCGACATCACTCTCTCATTTCAGACAGAAGATCAAAAAATGCATAATTACTTTGTAAAATAGACATTGAACTTGATTTCTAATTTGAATGAGGATTAAAAAAATCATTAATACTGTTTCACAGTTGATTTAAAATGAGTGGTTCACTTCAACATTTAAAAATGGTATGAACTAAACACACTTTTGATTATCAAGATATTGTAAAATAGTAATGATAATATAAAAAAGAGAGTGTTCTTTCAATTGATTAGTTCAGGATACAATTAGAAAGTCTCTGGATGAGCTAATTTGTATTTCTGGGTTCAAATCAATGAAATAACAGTTCCTGTCCCATGAAGGTCTTCAGAGGCAAGTTTTGATCGGAGGCCTAGTTCACTACAGTCCCCCATTTGGAAATCATCGCCTGTCCATGGGGATGAATTCCAACATGAACTTACGCCTCCGAATATCCTTGAGCTTGATGTAATCCAGCAAGAGGAACATAAAAGTCAAAGAAGGTAATCCCACAACGGTTTAGGTAATTCCACAATGTTGTTGGTAATTCCATAATGTTGTTGGTAATTCCATAATGTTGTTGGTAATTCCATTGTAGCAATGCTTTAACCCCTTGGAAACAAAGTCTGTAATCCATTGGAAAAAGTCATATAATCCACAACGATTGGAGGTGTTGATTGATCAGCATGCAGAAGAGTTCCCTCGATTGAACTGCAGAGGCGACTACTGGATGAAGATTGGAGACCCACGTTGGAGTTGCAGGTCCCTTCAGCGAAGGTTGCTGCTGGTGGTTCCCAGTGGGTGCCATTCTGGTTCTATGTGTTATGCATTTATGTGGTTTTAGTTGGGCTTATGAGTGGGATTTTACATAAGACCTTAACCTATATGCACCTGGTGTGTAAGCTATCATGGTTTAGATCAGCTAAAGTTACCAGTTTAAACGGTGGGTCATGCTGAAAATTTTTCATATAGGGATTTAAACCTATAGAAGGGCATTCCAAACTATTTTTCCGTTCCTAACTGGGTTTAAGTTAGATTTACATGGCAAAATATAGTTTGGTTCAATTGTCTGTTGTCCTTTTAGACGAACAACTTGAGGTTTGTTTTTTTGGTTTTCCCCTAAATGTTTTGGAGTCTATGGCGAGACTCAACTGAAGGATTAGCTAGCTCCCCCCCCCCCCGAATAGGATTGTTCGAGTAGGTTCGGCTTGAGCGTCGTGAGACCAATGTAGATTATGGTACTTAAGGTAGCATTAATCTACATAGACTCCGCAAAGATTGCATTTTAATAAATGAACTGCATGTTGGCATAGTTAAAGTCCTCTTAGTCTCTAACTAAAATACACACAAAATTCATTCTTGCTGGGGGTGTTCAGAAACAATACCAAAATCCAATTAAACGATGTCTCAACATCAACAAAAATAGTGACTAAGCAACCAGAAAAACAACGTTTCAACATTGACAAAAGTAGTGATTAAGCAACTAGAAAACGACGTTTCGGTGCGTCACTCACTCTGAATGTCAGATTTGATCACGTTATCACATCTGGTAACATCACCTTAACTAACGTCACCCCCCTTCGGTCATGGGGGACCACGAACACGGGTGAGGACGTCGCTCCATGAGCTAAAGTTAGGTTGCCCATGAGTAGTTTTAGCTGATTGCACAGCTGAAAGAGGGCTTTAAGGTCTGGATTGAAATCCAGGTTGGCTTCGGGCGGAGTGTTTTTCTCTGGGTCAGTCAAATACAGCATCATCGAGTTTATTGCAGGATCCAACTTCTGAAGTTGGATGATGTCTGGGTCAGTCAGCACGGGTTGTACAGAGACTGTGTTGTCAGCCGGCTTGACTGTAGCCTGTGCACGTGTGACTGCCATCACACATAGGTTGTACTGGCAGAGTTGCGAGCAGCCTGGAGGGGTCAGAGGACTTCTTAGGGCCGTCCACGGCTCTGTCCTTGATAGCTGGTTTATCTGTCCCCGACGACAGTACAGCATCTTTGGTGTGGGATTCTTGGATCTCTACACCTTGAACTACCAATGGTAGGTAGTATTTGGTGGGCCCCGACTGTTTCAGCTCGCAGAGGAGGCTGTGTAATTCAGTCAGAGTCGGGTTCACTGGTTTGGTGTTTTCAGTTCCACATGCTTTTGAAGGATTACTTACCGGGATAGTGTTCTCTGTCGAGAGGTCCTCGGTGCCTTCTGCAGTGCCTGCTGTTGGGCAGTCTGTGACTGTCTCAGGAGGCATGAGTATTGGCAGGGGTTTGCTCATTCTAGCCCACATTGTCTGTGTACCATAATCTATAATCGCATCAAAGCGATTTATAAAATCCTGGCCAACCAAAAATGGGAATGAGTCAACCATAGACACATATACCGGGTGGTATGGTGTCATTTCGCCAACCTGCATGTGAACCATAGCTCTAGCTGTCAGGGTTGTCCTCGTCTCTGCGAGGCCCTGCAGTCCTATAGCACATTCTATGAGAGGTATTTCCCTGTGAACACTGTAGTGAACTTAACCTGATGTCAAAACTGACCAGATGGACAGAAACTGTCATTTCATTGATTTGAATCCAGAAATACAGTTACACCCATCCTGAGACTCTCTTTCTTGAAAATCAAGTGAAAGAACACTCTCTTTTTATTATCATTACTATTTTACAAATGTTGATAATCAAAGTGTCTTAGTTCAAACCATTTTAGATGTTGCAGTGAACTAATCAATTTTATTAACTGTGAAACAGTGTAATGATTTTTTAATGCTTATGCAGAGTTAGAATTCATGTTAAGGTCTGTTACAGATTTTTATGCATTTTCTGATTTCTGTCTTTGAATGAGCAAGTGTGCGTTTTCCAAGGTCAGGAGTCGAAGCAGACATGTGTTGGAACAACTGTCTTGTTTACATCCTCTCAGACGTCAACGGAGGAGGTGGCACCTGTTTCTAAAACTCGCCAAAACAAAACTCTCTCTGTCTCTGAGAACAGTTTAATCTGTTCCATAACAATTCTTGCTGTTTTCTGACTTCTAGTAACCTCTTACATCACAAAACACACCCCTGTCTGGTTGATATGGACCAATCAGGGACGCCCAAATGAACCGGGAATAGAGCTCTTTAAAATGCCGGTACTTCCTAGTTCTCTCAGAGTCTGAGCAGTTGGGTGAAGCTTCTGAGGAGTTCGGTGAGGCGCTGAGAAGTCGTTTGGGAGAACAGAAGTCCAGCATGATAAGGCTCCTCCGAGTTGGATTATAATATCCTCCACCTCTGAGTGGAACTTCTGAAGGACCCCACTCATGTGAAGTCTATTGCTGATGTGAGCTGGTGTCGGACGGAATCTCGTCACTACTTCGGACGAGTCACAGCCATCCTATGGAGACGCTGGACAGGTAGCGTTAACTGGACCTCCATATCTGCTGATTAATCTTCAGAAAGGTAATGAGTCAAGTTTCCTACCAAAGCGTACCGAGGAAAGCTGGGTTCTGATGGAGAGTGTCGGTTCTGGGCAACACTTCCCCTCACATACCATCTTTTACTCCCTTTAAACTTCATTTCCATCTTTAAATTCTTCTCTCAAGTAGAAATCCTTCCAGATATTTTAGAAATGTCTGTGTAAAGTGCTCATCCACCGCCGTGTGGATAATTGATCATAATTGTACAGTTTTCATTAATGTCTGCTGTTCTGCTGAAGAGTGGAAACAATCGCCGAATTGTTTCTCACTACCTGTAAAGCTGTTAATTATGTTGTTATTTTCATATTTTGCCAAATTAATGTAAATGTTTGATGTTAAACTTTGATTCTGTAGAATAAATGACCGCATTCATTTTGATGGGTCAAAGATAAATGACGTCTCACGTTTGCATTTCATTAACATCAATGCACGTTTTATTCAGTCCAGAAAAATGAGGAATCCGTTTTAATTGATGAATATTTCTCAGCATCTGTTCATCTACATTTGGTGGCCCGTAAGGGCGTCTAGCTCCAAGCGCGCAGCTTCAGCTGCGTTCGGGCACAGCTGACAATCTGTTATTTTTCATGCCAACATGTAAAATCAATCTTTACACGAATACACAGTCCATTTATGAGCACGTTACGGGCCACCAAAATGTAGATGAACAGATGCTAAGTCTTCGAAGTCTAATTGCTAAAATTTTGCCACGTTTGAGTAAAAAATCCGTTCAGAAATGTTGGATTTAACCGAGTCTAGCCGATGCTAAATTTAAGCTAACAGCTAACGACCGGATGCCACAGGAAGTCATAGCGACTCCTACGGGATAACACTAACAGTGTCTGAGTTAAAATATATAAGGTTATGCTGACACCTTCTGGAGAGACTTGAGATCACAGGTTTTCACTTCGCTTTTTAGGTTATTTTAGTGAAATTAAACGTATTTTTCTTTCTGAAAGGCATTTTTGAGTTAATAAACGTTCCTCAAAACTGAATAATCACTGTTATCTTGCATTTAGAAAATTATTAAGGTAGTTATGCACACAGGCATTTACCAGGAAATTTTTCATTCACTGAAAACCTCAAACAGGAGGGACAAAATGAAAAATTAGAAACTTTTTAACAAAAAAGGTACAGTTCAGATATTCACAGAGTTGATAAAGTTTGCTCATTTGCTAAAAGATAATGCACGTTTAATTGTTAAATCACTAAATAAGAGTAAATATATCAGTAGAGTGAAACTCTCCTGATTTTATTTTATCACCTAAACAATTACATCTCCTATTTAAATTTTTAATAGCGGATGATGGCGAACGAAGAGGTAAACACTGACCCCTTGCACTCCAGAGATGCCGTCCAAACGGCTTTACATATTTTAACAAATTCAATTATTGGTAATCAATTAGGGCAATTAGAAGACCTTGATGACAATCAAAGAGATGAAGAACTGCAGAGGTTGGCAAAAGCAGCTAAAGTGTCGGAGGAGACAAAATCGAGCCGTGAACGGTTAGCAAAAATTTCCCTGCTTCTCAAAGCGGAATTGGACCATCAGGTTGCTCAAAATGTCATGCTATCCAGAGGATATGAATCTGAAAAGGAGAGGTGTGACGTATTGATGGATGCGTCTGCATTGGAGAAAGAACAATTTCAGATTGATAGGGACCTCTCAAAGACTGAGCTGTCAGTACAGGCTCAAACATATGAGGGGATGATTAGGGATAAAGACCGTGCGTACCAAGCCGCGTGTTCAGACAATGATGTACTACAACAACAGTTACAGCAAGCATTAAAGGAGCTGGAGGTTTGCAAAGTGGAAAAGGCGATGATTCTCCAACAATGTCTGAATTTCCAAAGTGAATGTCAGACATCACAGGAGCGCCTGAAAGCTTGTGAGGAGAATCTAGCCACAGCTACAAACAAGATTTCTGACGTGGGGCGAGCTGGTCTGGGACTCAGGGACGAACAAGGTCAGGGTCCGGTTCAGCCACAAGACACCCCAGACAGATGCTGTTACACCTCCTCCCCTTAGCCCCGTTCCAACAGCCCCACCTCGGGTGATAAGGACGGGTCTGCACCGACTTGCACCTCCTACTCTTAGCCCCGTTGTAACACCCCCATCTCGGGTGATAGGGATGGATCTGAACCGACTTGAACCTCCTACTTTTAACACCATTCCGTCATCCCCACCCCCATCTCGGGTGGTAGGGGCAGACCTTCACCAATTTGCACCACCAACCACACAAGAGAGACAGTTGATACTGTCTCCTTCAATGGATGATTTGCAAAAAATCTCAAAATATGTACAACGCTTTGTACCTGGACCGATGGGGTCATCTGGAACAAAAGCGTATCTCAGAGATCTTGAGTTCAGATTGAGAGGTTATCCTAATGCTACGGTGGAGGATAAAATCAGTCTGATACGGCTCACTTCGGACAGAGAGGTGTTCACCTTCATCGAGCGTCTACCTGATGCAACGAGAAGGGATTACAACCTTCTGTGTGAAGTTTTGATCAGAGAGTACGACTCCTGCACGGGACCTGCTGGTTTCCCAGCTGCAGACAAGGTCACGCAGGGTAAAACTGAACATCCAAGAGTTTATTACAAAAGAATCTTCCAAGCTTATTTTGGTAACAGAAATGAAACCGGAATGGAGGAAGAGGAAGGTTTTAAGTTTGTTTTCAGCAAAAATCTCCATGCTGATTTTAGGCGGTCAGTACAAATGATGGCAAATTTCAAAGAAAAATCCATCAGTGAGATTAGACAGTGTGCTGTGAATGTGTTTGAGGCATGCCCTCATGCTAAGACGCCCATTGAAGTGTTTCCTAGTGTAAAGGTTAAACCCCTCCCTCTTGAACTGGAAGGACGACGTGCTTCGCCGCCTCCTCCTAAGAAAGTTGAGAGAAAACAGTCTGTTCAAACTAACAAACCGCGTCCTGAAGGTGCACGCTGGGACAAAAAGGCTCCTCTTTCAGAGGATGACAGTGATTATAGAAAAAGGGGTGAGCGTAGGACGCAAAGATATGGGAATCCATATCATCAGGGGCAGTACGTAAGGGAACCCCCAAAAGACGTACCTGACCGTCCCCCACCTCGGCCGAAACTAACCGAGGCGAAAAAATCACAAAAGTTCCAGAAACAAGGCCCTACACCTCTGAGCTCGGAAGAGACAGAGAAAATACGCAGGTTGTTAGAAACTTTGAAACACACTCACACGGGAACCCAACCAGGAGCACTTTGCAGTAATGTAATCCCTATTACATCTGGGGGCGCGAATGACGACATTACAGATGTCGGTGGAACACACCAAGACGTTGCTGTTGTTGCCTCAAGCAACCCCTCGTCGGAAGAAGGGGGGGTAAACACACACACAAACGATGACGAGTCATCGCAAGCTGAACACTCAGAAACAGCTTCTGCTGTGCTGACGGTTCAGACAAACCAAGATTACACAGATAAGGCTGAACGCGTGAAGAAGCGTCAGAAAAAACCCAAAAGGTTTCTGTGTAACTTTATCAGAAGGGGGGTCGCCAAAAAGGCGTACCTGTCAGTAACACTCGAAGGTGTCCTCACACACGAAGCACTCTTGGACGGTGGGGCAGACATAACAATTATGTCAGCTAAACTGTTCGAGGAGCTGAGGACGGCCGCTGCCAGTGTTAACAGGATAATACCTCTCTCTGAATGTGCTATAGAAATGCAGGGTCTCTCAGAAATGAAAACAACCCTGACAGCTATAGCAATGGTTCACATGCAGATTGGCAAAATGACACTGTACCACCCGGTACACGTGTCTCGTGTTGACTCATTCCCATTTTTGGTTGGCCAGGATTTTATAAATCGCTTTGACGCGATTATAGATTATGGTGATCAAACAATGTGGACAACAGTGAACAAACCACTGCCAATAGATACGCCTCCGGAGTGTGACACAGACTGCCCAACAGCAGGTACCGCGGAAGGCGCACAGGACTCCTCAGCCGAGGACACGAGCCCGGTGAGTACTCCACTGACATCATGTGAAACCAAAGAGACCCGCTCAGTGGTCCAAACTCTGACCCAACAAGACAGCCTCCTCTGTGAGCTGGAGCAGTCAGAGTCCGCCAAACACTACCTACCACTGGTAGTTAAGGGTGTAGAGATCCAAGGGTCCCACATCAACGATGCTGTTCTGTCTCTGTGGACAGATAAATCAGCAATTAACCGAGCTTTCTATGAAACCCTGGTTCACAAACACGTTGGTCTAGAACTAATTAAAAAAGCTTTCCGCTTTCCATTAGTTCCCAATAGTTCACAGGTAATGACCGCAGAAGGAGTCATTAACCTAAAACTGAACTGGAA
>NC_056502.1:46490848-46493417 GCF_014905685.2 Nematolebias whitei
TATATATATATATATATATATATATATATGTATATGTATATATATATATGTATATATATGTATATGTATATATATATATGTATATATATGTATATGTATATATGTATATATATGTATATATATGTATATATATATATGTATATATATGTATATATATATATATATATGTATGTATATGTATATGTATATATGTATATGTATATGTATATGTATATATGTATATGTATATATATATATGTATATGTATATGTATATATATATATGTATATGTATATGTATATATATGTATATGTATATATGTATATGTATATATATGTATATATGTATATATGCAAGTTCTCCCACTTAGAAATCATGGTGGGGTCTGAAATTTTCATCTTAAGTGCATGTCCATTGTGAGAGACATATCCTAAAAAAAAATAATCTGGAAATCACAATGTATGATTTTTTTTTAAATAATTGATTTGTATGTTACTGCTGCAAATAAGAATTTGAACACCTGCCAATTAGCAACAATTCTGGCCCTGAAAGACCTGTTAGTCGCCTCTAAAAAGTCCACCTCCACTACACTTATTATTCTAAATTAGAGCACCTATTTGAATTTGTTAGCTGCATAAAGACATCGGTCCACCCCACACAATCTGTAAGACTCCAACTACTAACATGGCTAAGACCAAAGAGCTGTCCAAAGACACCAGAGACAAAATTGTAGACCTCCACAAGGCTGGAAAGTGCTACGGGGCAATTACCAAGCAGCTTTGTGAAAAAAGATCAACTGTTGAAGCAATTATTAGAAAATGGAAGAAGCTAAACATGACTGTCAATCTCCCTTGGACTGGGGCTCCATGCAATATCTCACCTCGTGGCGTATCAATGATCCTAAGAAAGGTGAGGAATCAGCCCAGAACTACACGGGAGGAGCTGGTCAATGACCTGAAGAGGGCTGGCACCACTCTTTCCAAGGTTAATGAAGACGTCATAGTTTAAAATCATGCATGACACGGAAGGTTCCCCTGCTTAAATCAGCACATGTCCAGACCCGTCTTAAGTTTGCCCATGTCCATTTGGATGATCCAGAGGAGTCATGGGAGAAAGTTATGTGGTCAGATGAGACCAAAATAGAACGTTTTGGTCTTAATTCCACTCGCCGTGTTTGGAGGATGAAGAATGATGAGTACCATCCCAAAAACACCATCCCTACAGGTCCTTCTAAAAAAATTAGCATATTGTGATAAAGGTCATTATTTTCCATAATGTAATGATAAAAATGAAACTTTCATATATTTCAGATTCATTGCACACCAACTGAAATATTTCAGGTCTTTAATTGTTTTAATACTGATGATTATGGCATACAGCTCATGAAAACCCAAAATGCCTGTCCCAAAAAATGAGCATATCATGAAAAGGTTCTCTAAACAAGCTATTATCCTAACCATCTGAATCAACAACGTAACTCTAAACACCTGCAAAAGATTCCTGAGGCTTTTAAAAACTCCCAGCCTTGTTCATTACTCAAAACCGCAATCATGGGTAAGACTGCCGACCTGACTGATGTCCAGAAGGCCATCATTGACACCCTCAAGAAAGAGGGTAAGACACAGAAAGAAATTGCTGAACGAATAGGCTGTTCCCAGAGTCCTGTATCAAGGCACCTCAGTGGGAAGTCTGTGGGAAGGGAAAAGTGTGGCAGAAAACGCTGCACAACGAGAAGAGGTGACCGGACCCTGAGGAGGATTGTGGAGAAGGGCCGATTCCAGACCTTGGGGGACCTGCGGAAGCAGTGGACTGAGTCTGGAGTAGAAACATCCAAAGCCACCATGCACAGGCTTGTGCAGGAAATGGGCTACAGGTACCGCATTCCCCAGGTCAAGCCACTCTTGAACAAGAGACTGCGTCAGAAGCATCTCGCCTGGGACTGCTGCTGAGTGGTCCAAAGTTATGTTCTCTGATTACAGTAAATTTTACATTTCCTTTGGAAATCAAGGTCTCAGAGTCTGGAGGAAGAGACGAGACACAGAATTCACATTGCTTGAGGTCCATTGTCAAGTTTCCACAGTCACTGGGGTGTCATGTCATCTGCTGGTGTTGGTCCACTGTGTTTTATCAAGCGCAGGGTCAATGCTATCAGGAGATTTTGGAGCACTTCATGCTTCCATCTGCTAAAAAGCTTTATGGAGATGAAAATTTCATTTTTCAGCATGACCTGGCACCTGCTCACAGTGCCAAAACCACTGGTAAATGGTTTACTGACCATGGTATTACTGTGCTCAGTTGGCCTGCCAACTCTCCTGACCTGAACCCCATAGAGAACCTGTGGGATATTGTGAAGAGAAAGTTGAGAGACACAAGACCCAACACTCTGGATGAGCTTAAGGCCGCTATCGAAGCATCCTGGGCCTCCATAACACCTCAGCAGTGCCACAGGCTGATTGCCTCCATGCCACCCCGCATTGAAGCAGTCATTCATGCAAAAGGATTCCCGACCAAGTATTGAGTGCATAACTGAACATGATTATTTAAAGGTTGGCGTTTTTTGTATTAAAAACACTTGTCTTTCATTGGTGGG
>NC_056502.1:46493517-46500874 GCF_014905685.2 Nematolebias whitei
ATCAGTTCATGACTATCGTTACCAATCAGTTCATTTGATTAATAATCAGTTAATTTGTTATTATTAATCTGTCTATACTGTTCAGCCATGAACGCATAGTTACACAACATACGTCTGTGCATGGCACACATAATTACGCAACGCGTAATTATGCACATGGGGAAGCTGAGTGACAAGACGTTTTTTGGGCAAGCTCCTGCTTCATACGGTGTTCGAATGGACCCAGTGAGGCGAGGACCACATCTGCTTCGCCCTTAACCCACCAAGCGACAGCCTTAAAGGCGAAGCTTATACGAAATAGAACGTTGGTTACGTACTGTAACCCCAGATTCTATCAGTATAAGCGTAGCCCTTTAAGCGTCGGGCCTCACTGGCTCCTAAATGGCTGAAGAAAAACTATTTTGGGAGCCAATTTCCCGCTCTTAACGTAATTTATACAGACCGGGTGGGGCCCACACAGCAGGTGGGCGTGGACTAAATTTTTCAGTGCAATGCTCCGCATAACGGGATAAACCCACCAAGCGACAGCCTTAAAGGGCTACGCTTATACTCATAAAATCTGGAGTTACAGTACGTAATCAGCGTTTCTTTAAGAACTTTGACTAACAATATTTATTACACAAATAAATGTTGTTGTTTTTTTGTTTGTCTGTTTGTTTTTTGGTGAAAAGTTTTACTTAGATCTGTAGGTCTTTAGTATGTGATAAACAAAAATATATAAACCAAATAATTTGAAGATATGCTAAGATAGTATGGATACAACAATCATCTGTTCACCAGCAAACTGGTTGGTCCACTATGTGATTGTGCTGCTTGTGGGACACAGTTCTATTTGGTATAAGCTTCACCCTTTAAGAGCTGTTGCTGATGGGTTTTATCCCGTTATGCGAAGTATCACACTGAAAAATTTAGTCCATGCCCACCTGCTGTGTGGGCCCCACCCGGTCCGTATAAATTACGTTAAAAGCGGATAATTGGCTCCCATTTTTCTTCAGCGAGCTAATAGCACTGTCAGAAGAACGAAGAAGGAAAGTTGTGTAGATGACCAACCTTTGTTAAGAATGCTTGGCTGTCACGTCGACCTCTGGTCGTCCCTGTGAGCTCTCTTCCCCGAGGAGAAGCTGATGAGCAGTCTTGTTTCAAGGTAAGCGCCGAGGAGTATTTCTCAGTGACAGGTCGCTACACGCTGGACAACGCCATCTTGTAATTTTCCTCTTATCGCCGACCCTCAGCAAATCGGATGGTTCCTTCGGGACAGGCGACGTCAGCTGCAGCCCCGCTGCTCATTCCCTCCTGGAGAGCGTAGTGTCGGTGGAGGGGGGCTGAGCGAATGCTCACCTCATCCCACCTCGTTTCGCATCGGCGATCATACCGCTCCCAGCCGACGTCACCCTCTGGAGTTTTCCCGGCATAACCCAGGAGGCGGCTGAAATGAAGGGACCTTTTTTACGTCCCGCACCTTTCTTGCCAGTTCGGATGATCCAGCGGGAAGGTTTCTGGGCTCTACGCCGGCTCGTCACCTTGATCTCTGGCCTCGCCTTCCCAGCGGTGACGTCCTTCTGGGACGAGGCTACAGCCGGTCCTGGTAGTATAGGGCACCGGTTCCCACATCCGAGCCCATCACCAGAGCAGAGGGGTTTCACTAAGCGTGAATCCCCTCAGTGCCCCCTGGAGCCGAGCCTGACGGAGGCTTTTCTCGGAGCAAGATATCCGGGTTTGACCAGCGTCCCGCACCTCCGGTTAGCATAATTCAGACGGTGACACCGCTCTCCAACCGAGCTCACCAGCATGCGTTTTTCCAGACGGCCGCAGCGAACAACATGTTACGCTGTTGGCGTACACGTTCGGTGGCGGGAGGAGACGTATGCTCCTTCTGCTGGGCAGCTGACATCATTCTCAACCGGTGCGCCTCTTTTGCTGTCTGCCAGCCCGCATCGCAGCCAGAGGATGAGGTTCCAGAGGTTCTCCTGGCTTGTCACTCCACCTTCCTCTCTGGGTAGCTGCAGAAAGCTTTTTGTTGGAGGGCCCTCATCAACAAGAGATCACTTTCAAGATGCTCCACGGCTGCACAACACCTCCCCAGCTCTGCTACGCCAGTCCCTCCCGTCAGACGTCCCCGGCATCCGGAAGTTTAACTTTTCCCGGAGTCCTCCAACAGGGGGCTCTCTAGGACAACAAACCATAGAGCTCAGGGGAAGATAACCATGTGTCGGTTTGCTGGATGTGTGTAAGATGACATGATGTGAAAATAAACATAATTTTATGATGAAGTGTTTTTTAGCCAGGCTGTCAGCTCGGATGATCTGACAGCGGCTCCGTCACACACACACTCCACACGAATGAGCCTTTTTAAGGTTGTTTCATTCACTGCCGGCGGTGTCAACGCGCACCCCAGCGGCACGAGCAGCCTTCACCTATAAGGCGCTGCGTTATGAGAGAGCGCATGCAGTTCTCAGCGCCTGCCGTTCACGTCAACATAAACGTGGGATTGTGGTACGAGCCCAGCAACGTATCTCGCTCTCGGCAGGAGCGACACGCGCTTCCACCGCAGTGGTGTCAAACGCGCGCTCCCGCGGCGTCAACAGTTTCACATGCCTCACAGCGGCTCCGCTCCTTCATCCTCGAAGAAGGTTTTCTGAATTAACACTGCAGCTCAAGGAATCACGCAAAAGCTCACGTGATCCGCAGCCAGAATGAACGTGTTCTGCAGACCGAGCCCAGTGGTAATCTCACCCCAACCGATGCCGCGAGCTGCGTCTTGACCGCACCAGCGTCAAATGCATGCTTCCGCGGAAATCCTCGCTTAAGACATCGCATCAACGAGGGCGCACACACACGACTCTTCAGTGCACGTAGGCTCGTACGCGCACCCGCTCTCCGAGCGTTACGCGGAGCAGCAGCACCAACGTGAGCACAGCACAGAGGAGCCGCGTTCCGCAGCATCGGCAGCCGCACACGACCTGCTTGCTCGAGGCGCGCGTTATTTCTTTCTCCTTAAGCGCGCACCAGCTCACATCAGCATGCGTGTGAGCCCACAGCATAAACGGGTTCCCGTTTTATAACTTTTTAAACGAGTGGCAACGAGCGCGCGCTCCAAACGGATAGGCGAACCGTTTCATCAGGGGATTCACGCTGCAGCACAGCTCAACCCCAGTGCGGAGAAACTTAAGTGACGTTTTCTGTCATCTCTAGAACAGATCTCGTCTACTCTCGCAGAAGCTCAGGAAATTCTGATTAATGTAATTTCCAGGGTCTCAGAAAGAGAGGAAAACACAGGGTTCCTCTCTCGTCACACCCTGGCCCCAACGAACCGGAAAAATGAGATTTATTCTAGATTTGTCAATTTTGAACTGTGAGAAACAACATTCCATTAAATGCGTCGAGCCACGCTGCAGCCGCCACACAGAGCAGGGAGGAGAATTCTGCTTTATCTGGTCATCTGTTACTGCTGACCAGTTTTTTCCAACAGATTGCAGCAATTTGCAACCCGACACCCACCCCCCTCGGTTCGGAGGATTTTTAGAGACGGTCCTGTCATCACCAGACCAAATCTCATTCCTGAATGCAGAAGTCCAAGAACTTCTGGTAAAAGAGGTGATCTCCAGGGTTCTCTACGGAGAAGTAAACACGGGGTTTTACTGTCATTACTTCCTGGTTCCTAAACAGACCGGAGAAATGAGAACCTTTTTGGATTTGTCAGCTTTCACATGTTGACAACCAAACATCTGTTGGACAACATCCAGAGAAATGACTGGTTGGCCTTCCATCGACCTGAAGACGCCTACTTCCACACACCGATCATTCCAAAACAGAAAATTTCTGCGCTTTTCTTTTCAAGGGATGAAGTATCCGTATAACAGGTTGCCGCTCGAATATTCCCTCGCGCCTCGATGTTCTCAAGTATGTGGAAACGGCCCTGCAACTGTTACACTGAGCAGGGATGTGAGTTTTGTTTTTACCTGGACAACCTGCTGCTGCTGTCATGCTCCAGGTGCTGACATCACACCTATTAAATCTGGGCTTCGCCATAAATTGGAAGAAAAGCTCGATTCTCCCGGCCCAGACAATTGTGTATCTGGGAGTGGAATTAAACTTGACCACCATGCGGGCTCGTTTATCACAAACGAGAATCGACACTTCAAAGACCTGCTCCGTCACGTGAGACCTGGCAGAGTGGTGACAGCTGTTTTCCGTCATGAAGCTGTTAGGAATTATGTCATCAGCTCACACAGTGGTTCCGCTGGATTTTTACACATGAGACGCCTCCAGAGGTGGTTTGCGCGCCTGCGTGTGGATCCAGTAAAACAAAAGAGACTGATGATCATTGTTCCTCCCTCTGTGAGAGCAGACCTCCGACTCTGGGAAAACACCTTGGCTCTGTTGGAGGGAGTCTTCACAGACGCGTCGCTGTCAGGTTGGGGGAGGGGACATGCCTATCTCAAGCTGTAGGAATGCTGTGGCCCATCACACATTAGCCCACATAAATGTTTTGGAGTGTCGCACGGTTCTGAACGTGATTCAACACTTTGCTCCTGTGCTGCAGAATCATCACGTTTTGATTCACACAGACAACAAGGTTACTGCTGCGTACATAAACCGGCAGGAGGGTGTGCGCTCAGCCCATATGTTACACACTGCGCGAAAACTACTGTGTTGGGCACACCAAAACCTGCTCTCCATCAGAGCAGTGTACATACCCGGTGTTCTGAACAAAGGGGCAGATGTCATGTCCAGGGGCGGTCCACATCACGGGGACTGGACTCTCCATCCAGATCTGATGGCTCAGACGTGGCAGAAATTTGGCAAAGCAGCTGTGGACCTGTTTGCGACACGAGAAAACGCTCAGTGTCAACTATGGGTTTCTCTGAGCCCGCGAGACGAACCACCGCTGGGGGGGATGCGTTTGCTCACAGCCCATGGCCCAAAACGCTTCTTTACACGTTTCCTCCACCTCCTCTGATTTTACGGTTCTTGAACAGAGTTCAGGAGGAGGGATTGACAGCTCTCCTGGTGGCCCCCGAGCGTGTGAACACACCATGGTTCTCAGCCCTACAACGCCTGCTGTCAGGGCGCCCGTGGAAACTGCCATGGAGGGAGGATGCTCTCCTCCAGGCAGGAGGAGCGATCAGGAGTTACCCAGAAATAGGCCAGCACCTGTGGGTCTGGCCACTGAGCGGTTCCGCTTAGAGAGGATGGGTCTCTCACAGGAGGTAGTGCGCACAATCCAGGATTCACGTGCTGCATCTACCACAGCGCTGTACACATCAAAGTGGACAGTTTTTCAGCGCTGGTGTACAGAGAAAGGTGTAGAGGCCACCTCATGTCCATTAGGCGGCGTGCTGTCTTTTCTACAACAGCTGATGGACAGGAAGTTGGCATTTCAGCACAATTAAAACGTACGCTGCAGCCATCTCTTCCTGCCACGAAGGGTTCGGAGACAGAACAGCTTTTAATCACCTGCTGATGAAGCGGTTTCTAAAAGGTGTACAGAGACGCAGGCCTGTTTCACGCCCACTTGTTCCACAGTGGGATTTAACGCTGGTCCTGCGAGCCCTGATCAAAGCTCCATTTGAGCCTCTGGATCAGGTTCCAACTAAATTCTTGTCTCTTAAAACAGCCCTGCTGCTGGCTTTAACATCTGCTAACAGGGTGAGTGTTTTATCTGCCCTCTCTGTCGCTCCGTCATGTCTTAGAATTCAGGCTGACGGGCAGCTCAGCTGATTTAAGACCAAACCCAGCCTTTATGCCTAAAAACATCACAAGCTCTTTTAAATCAAGAGCGATATCGTTGGAGGGGTTTTTCCCTCCCCCCCACAGATCAGAAGAAGAAGCATCTTGCCATCTTCTCTGTCCGGCGTGGGCATTGACGTGTTACATAGCGCGCACAGCTGTAATTCAATTCAATTCAATTCAAAAATACTTTATTAATCCCAGAGGGAAATTATTTGTTGTTGTAACTCGTTATCCTCATTTCATTAAGAGATGTTATAGATACTGATGGCTGTAGGCAGGAAGGACCTCTTGTAAAGGTCCATCTCACAGTGGATCCTAAGAAACTGGCTGAAGATGCCGTCCAATCTGTCCACCCAGACTCAGCTGGCCTCTCGGTTCCCCTCGGGCTGTAGGACTGCCCAAATGCTGGGCAGAACTCCTCCTAGAGCGATGGCCACTCCTCCCAGCAGTCTGCTGAGCTCCTCCTCCTCCTCCTACAGCCAACTGTAGGTGCCGAGGGATGATCTTGTCTTTCCACTGCCATGAGCCGTGTCTCCCGCCAGCTCCAGGTCCCATTGGTCAGGCACCCGAGCACAGCTGGTAGGCAGATGAGAATGCGTCCACAAAACATCCTTTTCAACTCACTTGAGATTTTGTGCTGTAGTTAAGATATTATTTTAGCTTTAAGATATTAATCAGCTGCTGTTGGTTGTAGAAACTGCCTTGTTGCCATGGTTACGCATCATAACAAATATCCAAAACTAAAAAAGTTTCAGTAAAAATCCTTCCAGCTGCACAGCATCTGATACCAGAGGAAACAATCATCCAAAAAATTGTGATTTACATCCAGAAAAAGAGGAATTAAAGTTTCCAAAAGCAAAATCTCAAAATGAAAGTAACAGAGCTGCTCCAACATGCAGCCACCTTGAGCGGCGCAATTCTAGAATTTTAGAATTTTCTAGAATAATGCGCCAAACTCAACATTTGTTTGTGCATTATAGAGATGCACCTGCAGGTCGCCCGTTATCCACCCAGCGCTTGTCACACTGGCTTTGTGAGGCCATTTCTGAAGCCTACAGAGCATCAGATTTAGAGCCTCCTGTCAACCTCAGGGTGCACTCGACCAGGGGTATCGCATCTTCGACTGCCTTGCATATGGTATGACAATGCAGGACATTTGTACTGCGGCTGCGTGGTCAACACCCTGCTCATTCATTCGCTCTTATCTACGTGATGTGACGGCCTGTTCCATGACACATTCTGTCCTTAGTGCTCTAACAGAATGAATATTGTTGTTGTTCATGGAACTCTGTTTAAGCTCACATCTGTCTGCATGCGTTACAGTGTGAGATGTGTTATCAGTCACAAGTTGTGTCTGTTATTTTGGTTCTATTGTAACTAATCAGTTCATGACTATCGTTACCAATCAGTTCATTTGATTAATAATCAGTTAATTTGTTATTATTAATCTGTCTATACTGTTCAGCCATGAACGCATAGTTACACAACATACGTCTGTGCATGGCACACATAATTACGCAACGCGTAATTATGCACATGGGGAAGCTGAGTGACAAGACGTTTTTTGGGCAAGCTCCTGCTTCATACGGTGTTCGAATGGACCCAGTGAGGCGAGGACCACATC
>NC_056502.1:46500974-46503125 GCF_014905685.2 Nematolebias whitei
GCGGTTTCGGTTTGTTTACGTCGGGTCCTCGCCTCCTCCGGCCGGAGAAAGTGCAGCCGGGACGAACAGCCGGAATCCAGGCCGGACACAGCAGGGTCGTTGGTACGATCAGATGGGGCAACAGATGGTACAGCTGTTGGACCCAGGTTGGTTTCGGTTTGCTGGATACGGTTGGAAACACCGCAGCTGGGCGCGCGCGCGCTGCACGCCTCTGACCCAATGTTCTGCAGCAGGCAGGACTCTGCGAGGCACCCAGGTGGAGAAACCTCAGTCCGGTGGACAGCTGTAGTTGAGGAATGAGCGAGGCTAGCTTTGAGCCTCACGAGGCGGCCAGCACGTCTCCCACGGCGACGAGAGCGATGTTTTCGTGCAGGCACGAATGCCGCGCGCTGGAGATACCCAGGTACGTTCCCAAGCAGCGGAGGTGGGGGCCCAGAACCCCGATCAAAATGTTCATAGGAGGCGAGATAAGTGGTGGAAAATTGTAGATTGAGCAGTTGCTGGCGATCATACACCAGTAGTGAGCTGATCTTATTGAAGAAAAATGATAAAAATAGCAAAAAAAAGAAACAGAGTGGACAGAGGTGAACGGCAAGCCACCAGCTCGGGCGCCATCTTGGAATGAGAGGCCCGCCAAGTCCAAGTAAACAGATCAACATTTGCAGCCAGTTTCTTCATGTCCACTGTAAGACAGACCTCTACAGGAGAACCTTCCTGCTCACAGCCATCAGCATCTATAGGTCCTTCTCAAAAAATTAGCATATTGTGATAAAGGTCATTATTTTCCATAATGTAAAACATAAAAATGAAACTTTCATATATTTCAGATTCATTGCACACCAACTGAAATATTTCAGGTCTTTAATTGTTTTAATACTGATGATTATGGCATACAGCTCATGAAAACCCAAAATGCCTGTCCCAAAAAATTAGCATATCATGAAAAGGTTCTCTAAACAAGCTATTAACCTAACCATCTGAATCAACAACGTAACTCTAAACACCTGCAAAAGATTCCTGAGGCTTTTAAAAACTCCCAGCCTTGTTTATTACTCATTACTCAAAACCGCAATCATGGGTAAGACTGCCAACCTGACTGCTGTCCAGAAGGCCATCATTGACACCCTCAAGCAAGAGGGTAAGACACAGCAAGAAATTGCTGAACGAAAAGGCTGTTCCCAGAGTGCTGTATCAAGGCACCTCAGTGGGAAGTCTGTGGGAAGGGAAAAGTGTGGCAGAAAACGCTGCACAACGAGAAGAGGTGACGGGACCCTGAGGAGGATTGTGGAAAAGGGCCGATTCCAGACCTTGGGGGACCTGCGGAAGTAGTGGACTGAGTCTGGAGTAGAAACATCCAGAGCCACCGTGCACAGGCGTGTGCAGGAAATGGGCTACAGGTGCCGCATTCCCCAGGTCAAGCCACTTTTGAACCAGAAACAGCAGCAGAAGCGCCTGACCTGGGCTACAGAGAAGCAGCACTGGACTGTTGCTCAGTGGTCCAAAGTACTTTTTTCGGATGAAAGCAAATTTTGCATGTCATTCGGAAATCAAGGTGCCAGAGTCTGGAGGAAGACTGGGGAGAAGGAAATGCCAAAATGCCAGAAGTCCAGTGTGAAGCACCCACAGTCAGTGATGGTCTGGGGTGCCATGTCAGCTGCTGGTGTTGGGCCACTGTGTTTTATCAAGGGCAGGGTCAATGCAGCTAGCTATCAGGAGATTTTGGAGCACTTCATGCTTCCTTCTGCTGAAAAGCTTTATGGAGATGAAGATTTCATTTTTCAACACGACCTGGCACCTGCTCACAGTGCCAAAACCACTGGTAAATGGTTTACTGACCATAGTATTACTGTGCTCAATTGACCTGCCAACTCTCCTGACCTGAACCCCATAGAGAACCTGTGGGATATTGTGAAGAGAAAGTTGAGAGACGCAAGACCCAACACTCTGGATGAGCTTAAGGCCGCTATCGAAGCATCCTGGGCCTCCATAACACCTCAGCAGTGCCACAGGCTGATTGCCTCCATGCCACATCGCATTGAAGCAGTCATTCATGCAAAAGGATTCCCGACCAAGTATTGAGTGCATAACTGAACATGATTATTTGAAGGTTGGCGTTTTTTGTATTAAAAACACTTGTCTTTCATTGGTGGG
>NC_056502.1:46503225-46504900 GCF_014905685.2 Nematolebias whitei
TGTTGCCACCTTTGTCTCGTCACACCTGTTGTAATCACGTCTTGTCTTGTCCTTGTATATAAGCCTCCTGTTCTGTGTTGTTCCTTTGTCGGGTCGTATTCGTTTGGGTCTTCAGTGTTCTCCTGTGTCTCGTGAGTTTTCCTGAGCTTCCTGAGTCTTGTCTGAGTATCCCTCCTGAGTCGTCTAGTTTAAGTAAGTGTGCTGCCACGTCAGCTTATTGTTTTGTTACTTTTTTATTCATCATTAAAATACTTATTTTTGTAATCTGCCGAGTTGAGTCCTGTCTGCACTACTGGGTTCGTTCCTGTCCACCTGATCCTGACATTACGACCCGACCACACATTAGAACCCAGCGGGCAGGGCTCTCTCGGCAGCTCACCTTTTTTCTTTTTCTCCTCCGAGCCTCTCAAGATGAGTAATTCCACGATCCGGTGCGGCGGGTTTTGGACTAGGCCTGTCCACCCACAAGGATGTTATGACCAGGAGGTGGAAATCCTGTCCTCTCCACTCCTGGTCCTCGAGGAGGACAGAGCTCGGTACCGGGGAAGCCACCGCACCACGGTTTCTGAGTCCACCTCGCCCGGCTACTCGGGATGGACGTCGGGTGAAGACGAGGAGATCGAAGAGGAGTTCGGTTTTGTTCCGGTCCCTCGACGCACCCGTCGTCGCCGGGGAGGTAGGAAGCGGTCCCGGGGGCAGCCCGCGGCGACCGGGCCGGTTTCGTCGGCTGAGCAGAATTTTAGAGTTGGTTCTGGTGTTTCTGTGGGAGCCGGATCCGCCGCCTCACCTCTCAGGTTTTCGGTGGGGGCGAGGTCCGACGTCCCGCGGAGGCTCCGGTCCACTTCTGCTCGGTTCGGCGGGTCCGGTCCGGTTGACGTTACAGGGGCGGATTCCGTGGCCTCACCCTCCAGGTTCTTGGTGGGGGCGGAGTCCGGCCTCTCGCTGTCACATCGCGCCGCGGCTGTCCAACCCGGCCAGTCTTTACCTCTGGGGCATTCTTCCAGTGACTCTGTGGGGGCGTGTTCCGCCGCCCCACCTCTCAAGTTTCCGGTGGGGGCGACACCTGACTCCACACCCTCACTTAAAGACACTGGCCCATCAGTCACATATTCACCCCAGGACCTTGCATTTATAAACCAGTCTTTATTAGATTCATTTACCAATGCTAAAAATAACCCGGACTGCTCAAGATTTATATTTTCTTTAATGGAGAAGTTTTTGCTTTCATGGCCCGGTCTCGTTCAGCTCCCAGAATACAATAAATTATTAATAGAAACTAGGAAACTCAGCACACCCAAGATCACCATCAATCATCCAGCACCCATCAACTTCACCGCACCAAAGGTCTCTACGCCGTCTGCTACAGAGCTCCAGGTCTCTTCGCCGTCTGCTGCAGAGCTCCAGGTCTCTTCGCCGTCTGCTGCAGAGCTCCAGGTCTCTTCGCCGTCTGCTGCAGAGCTGCAGGTCTCTTCGCCGTCTGCTGCAGAGCTACAGGCCTCCAAGTGGTCATCGCCGCCTGCCGCGGCCTCCAAGTCGTCATCGCCGCCTGCCGCGGCCTCCAAGTCGTCAACGCCGCCTGCCGCGGCCTCCAAGTCGTCAACGCCGCCGGACGCGGCCTCCAAGTCGTTTACGCCGCCGGACGCGGCCTCCAAGTCGTCTACGCCGCCGGACGCGG
>NC_056502.1:46505000-46528149 GCF_014905685.2 Nematolebias whitei
TTCCTTGCTGGATTACTTTTGACTTTGGTCTTCCTTGCTGGATTACATCAAGCTTCAAGGACATTCGAAGGCGTAAGTTCATGTTTGGAATTCATCCCCATGGACAGGTGATGATTTCCAAAGGGGGGACTTTAGTGAACTTAACCTGATGTCAAAACTGACCAGATGGACAGGAACTGTCATTTCATTGATTTGAATCCAGAAATATAGGTTCACCCATCCTGAGACTCTCTTCCTTGAAAATCAAGTGAAAGAACACTCTCTTTTTATTATCATTACTATTTTACAAATGTTGATAATCAAAGTGTCTTAGTTCAAACCATTTTAGATGTTGTAGTGAACTAATCAATTTTATTAACTGTGAAACAGTGTAATGATTTTTTAATGCTTATGCAGAGTTAGAATTCATGTTAAGGTCTGTTACAGATTTTTATGCATTTTCTGATTTCTGTCTTTGAATGAGCAAGTGTGCGTTTTCCAAGGTCAGGAGTCGAAGCAGACATGTGTTGGAACAACTGTCTTGTTTACATCCTCTCAGACGTCAACGGAGGAGGTGGCACCTGTTTCTAAAACTCGCCAAAACAAAACTCTCTCTGTCTCTGAGAACAGTTTAATCTGTTCCATAACAATTCTTGCTGTTTTCTGACTTCTAGTAACCTCTTACATCACAAAACACACCCCTGTCTGGTTGATATGGACCAATCAGGGACGCCCAAATGAACCGGGAATAGAGCTCTTTAAAATGCCGGTACTTCCTAGTTCTCTCAGAGTCTGAGCAGTTGGGTGAAGCTTCTGAGGAGTTCGGTGAGGCGCTGAGAAGTCGTTTGGGAGAACAGAAGTCCAGCATGATAAGGCTCCTCCGAGTTGGATTATAATATCCTCCACCTCTGAGTGGAACTTCTGAAGGACCCCACTCATGTGAAGTCTATTGCTGATGTGAGCTGGTGTCGGACGGAATCTCGTCACTACTTCGGACGAGTCACAGCCATCCTATGGAGACGCTGGACAGGTAGCGTTAACTGGACCTCCATATCTGCTGATTAATCTTCAGAAAGGTAATGAGTCAAGTTTCCTACCAAAGCGTACCGAGGAAAGCTGGGTTCTGATGGAGAGTGTCGGTTCTGGGCAACACTTCCCCTCACATACCATCTTTTACTCCCTTTAAACTTCATTTCCATCTTTAAATTCTTCTCTCAAGTAGAAATCCTTCCAGATATTTTAGAAATGTCTGTGTAAAGTGCTCATCCACCGCCGTGTGGATAATTGATCATAATTGTACAGTTTTCATTAATGTCTGCTGTTCTGCTGAAGAGTGGAAACAATCGCCGAATTGTTTTTCACTACCTGTAAAGCTGTTAATTATGTTGTTATTTTCATATTTTGCCAAATTAATGTAAATGTTTGATGTTAAACTTTGATTCTGTAGAATAAATGACCGCATTCATTTTGATGGGTCAAAGATAAATGACGTCTCACGTTTGCATTTCATTAACATCAATGCACGTTTTATTCAGTCCAGAAAAATGAGGAATCCGTTTTAATTGATGAATATTTCTCAGCATCTGTTCATCTACAACACCGTTAGCGGTAGTCCTGAGCTCCTCGAACAGTTTAGCTGACATAATAGTCATGTCGGCTCCACCATCCAGTAGGGCTTCATGTGTGACGACCCCTTCAAGTGTGATCGACAGGTAAGCTTTATAAGCGACCCCCTTTCTGATCAGGTTACACAGGAACCTTGTAGGTTTTAGCCGACGTTTCTTCACACGTTTACCTTTACCTGTGTAATCCTGGTTTTTCCGAACCGTTGGTGCAGTTGCTGCTGCTCCTGAGAGTTCGGCTGTTGACGGGCGTCCGTCATTGATGTATGCGATCACCCACTCACCGTGTGTTGAGGGGCTCTCATTGTTTGTAACAACAAGGTCTTGGTGGCTGTCCATGACAGCGGCTGCGTTGTTGTTTGTGTCACCCTGGTTTGACTGAACTGTTAGCACAGCTATTGCTGTTTCTGAGGTTTCAGTTTGTGACGGGTCACCGTCGGTGACGTGTGATTGTACCCCCCCATTTCAGGTGAGGGCGTGTCAGAGTTTACCACAACAGCGTCATGGTGGCTGTCTGTGACAGCAGTAACGGTGTTGTCTGTGTGCTCCGACTTATCAGCAATGATATCGCCAAACAAACCGTTAGGTTGTTTGTCCGTGGCAACACCATCCAACAAGTCCAACAACCGATGCACCCTGTCTGTCTCGTCCGAGCTCAGAGGACTGCGGTTCTTTTTCTGGACCTGCTGCTGTTTCTTTTTTGCCTCAGGCTGTTCAGCCCGATGTGGTGGGGAAACAGTACCCCCCCTTTGGGGTTCCCTGTGAGATCCCTGTTTGTATGGGCCACTTTTGGTGCCATACTCTTTACCCTTAGGGCGTTTGCCCCCCTTCTGGTACGATCGTTCATCCTCTGGTTCCTTGGGGAAACCATTTAGGACCTCGTCTGGACCAGGGGGCACTCACCTGTTGTGGTTTGGCTGCTGGGAAACCTTGTTTCTTCTCACCTTTTTTGGGAGGGGGAGTCGAAGCTCTCGTCCCTTCCAATTCTAATGACTGGGCAGGAATCCTCTCACCCGGGTACACCTCAAAGGGTGTTTTGGCCTGTGAACGTGCTTCAAAAACATTCACAGCACAACTTTTTATCTCACTGATGGATTTCTCTTTGAAATTAGCCATCATTTGCACTGACATCCTTATGTCAGGGTGGAGATTTTTGCTGAACACGTACTTAAACGGTTCCTCTTCCTCCATGTTGGCCTCGTTCCTGTAACCAAAATAAGCCTGCAAAATCCTGGAATAATATGCCCTGGGTTGCTCATTCTTACCTTGCACAACCTTGTCGGCGGCTGGATACCCGCCAGGTCCCATGCAAGGTGAACACTCTTTCATAAGAGCAGCACATAACAGGCGGTAATCCTTTCTTGTGGCATCAGGTTGACGCTCTATGAAGGAAAACACCGTCCTGGATGAAGTGAGCCTGATCAAACCTACTTTATCCTCAACTGTAGCGTTGGGATAGCTTCTTAATTGGAAGTCAAGGTTGTCCAGATAGGCCTTAGAGTCAGTTGAACCCAACGGCCCTGGCTCAAAGCGGTTGACATATTTTACAATTTTGTGCAAATCTGAAATCGGGAGCAAAGGCTGTATTATCGATATCGTAGGAACCAAAATGGCACGTAGAGGTGTGTTGCTAGACACATGTGGAGGTGACGGAATGGGATTAAGAGCAGGAGGTGCAGCAAAATCCTTCTGAGGTGGTGGTGGGTGACCTGGACTCTGACCTTGTTCGTCTTTGAGTTCCAGCCAACCTCGCCCCACGTCAGAAGTCTCATTTGTTGCTATGGCTAGTTTCGCCTCACAGGCTTAAGCGTTCTCGTGATGTATGACATTCACTCTGCAAACACACGCCTTGTTGTACTAACGCCGCCTTTTCCAATCTGCATTCGTTCAGAGCTTTGGATGTGAGCTGCAACTGTTGTTGTAGCGCATCGTTGTCTGAACACAATGTTTGGTACTTAACCTCTCTTTCCCTCATCTTCTCCTCATATGAGTGAGCTTGTAACGACAGCTGAGCTTGTGAGAGCTCCCTCTCACGTTGTAACTCATTCGCCCAGGTCTCCTGATCAAATTTAGACTGTGCCATGAGTTTGAGGTACTCCTCTGTTTCGCTGTTTAACCTTATTTCAAGGTCATCAGCTCTGTTCGCCTCCCTAAAAAATGTTGCCTTCAACAAGAGTGCTAACTTAGCCAACTGGTCAAAGCTTGACTTTGTTCTGGCTGTAGAGGTCACACTCTCTGCAATATCCTTCAGCTCGTCCAATAACTCTTTTGAGTTCATGCAGTCCACCTGTTCACCATATGGATTTAAGGATTCTGTGAGCAGCGTCAACGCTTTCTCCAACCAGTCCTTCATCTCACAAGGATCAATATTCTTTTCTGTCACATCTGCCATGGTTATTCACTGTTCAGCACATATCTGGTGACACAGTTTGCCACCTTTAGAGTGTTTAACAGGTAAATATTTGTATTCAAGTGAGCAGTGAGTTTCACACACTATTTTAGCTCCGGGTCCACTCAACAGTACTGTTATAAGCCAACTTCTTCAAATGAATGGGCACCTAATTGTAGGCTTTACCCCAATGCATGAATATTCTAAGTAAATGCCTCCTTCTGGCAGTGTTACTTAATGAGCTTAAATCTAACAGATACAAGAACCAGGCTTTTTCCAGTGTTCAGTTACCCTAAAGCACTTAAAATTAAATAAACCTGCAATTTTTCTAAAAGTCTCACAGCAACTTTAGTTCTCAAATGCTTTTTAAGCAGTTCTATATACCAGAAATTCGCTATTTAAAACAGTCACTCATAAACCAGGCTGGATGAACAAAAAGAAAAAAAAAATGAAAGGAAATGAGCAGTCTCCCTTCAGGAAAACTGTTATACTCCTCTTTCAACAGCAGATGGTGGTGTAAGCTTATTTATACCAGCAGAAGTCTATGACAACTTCCTGTGGATCGTTCTGTTGACATTCGGTCGTTAGCTGTTAGCTGGACGTAGCACACGGTCGAACACGGTCAAATCAGCACTTTCTGAACGGATTTAAAGCTTAAATGTGGCGTTGTTTTAACAAGCACGTCCATTTGCATGAAAACGAGTTTTGGGAACAGTGGCAGGCTTCATTTAGCGATTTTAAACACAGAGGAGGCTTCGGTTGAACCGAGATTCATTTCCGGGGTCACGTGACTTTATAGACACGTGAGCAACGGGGTGGGCTTTACAATCTGACATCAGAGGGAGTGAACGCAGACACGTCACCCATTTCTCAGCGAATCAGAGCGACCCAAACAGCGGTTTTCAACCAATCACAGCTCGTGATTCCAGCTAGCATTGTTAGCAGTTAGCCTGAAAAGTCCGGTCAACAATCGCCCATTAAACCTCCAAAATGCACAATTTACTGTTGAAAATGTAACGGATCAGCATTTAACAGTGGTCTGAGACGGCGCTCAGCTTTAAAACAGCGTTTTATCTATTTAAAACACCACTCGTTCAACGAGTCCAGTGAGCAGAACCGGGTCAGACAGAACCCCCTTCTCTGCTACCGTTTAAACAGAATAAAGCGTTTTTTCCACAGCATGTCAGCATTAGTTACACAACAGATGTACAATTTTCAGCTTTAAAATGAACACATTGACATTACTTTCAGCTCTCTGAACACCACAAGCCTGAATCATGCCTGTACCAAGCACAAAACTCGGACCTTTTCATGCCAACACTCAGCGTCCATCTCAATAACACAGACTCCGTCACATATAATTCACACTTCTTTAAACATTCGTACAGCCACAAAATGTCCAAAGAGGAGGATAGGTCCTAAATTATCTCTTTTAGAGACCATGCGGGTCACGAGAAGCTCTTCAGAGACCGTACGGGCCACCAGATGTAGTGTGCTAAAACGGCTAGGTTAGCTTCAGCTACACTACAATTTTATTTAAATAACGGGTTCTCTCTTTTTCGAGCTACTTGACAGATATGTGACAGAGGTACTGTGCGTAGATGTTTTAATCAGTGACATGAGACGTTAATTTTCTTTGACCCATCAAAATAAATGTGGTCATTTATTAACAGAATCAAAATTTAACATCTGATCTGCTTCTGATTAATAAAACTTGGCACGTTTTACTTAATAAAAACAAAAGACATTTCTGAAGGCATCTGGATTAATTACTGGCAGGATAGAAGAGTTTTAAGATGGGAAATGAAGAAGTTTAAATGGAGAGAAAAGATGGATGAGGGAAAGTGTGTTGACTAGGAATGGCACCCTTCATCCGACCCCAGCTCAGCCCGGTACACTCGGTAGTGAAGCGACTCCTTACCTTTGCAGAAGATAGGTCAGCTCCGGTACGGAGTTCCATTTCAACGCTACCTTTCAGCATCTCCTCAGGATGGCTGAGAATCGTCCGAAGTAGTGACGGTACTCCGTTCAACAAACACGCTCACCTCCCGGGCTTACACACAGCAAGCTGCGAGTCTGTCAGAGGTTCCACTCAGATGTAAAAGACTCCATAGTCCCAACTCGACTCAGAAGACTGAGTCTGAGAAAAACTCAGAAGAGACTCAGAAGAACTCAAAAGACTCAGAGGAACTCCAGAAGAACTAACGGGACTACAGTTCCAGGAAGTGTCGACTTTTAAAAAAGAGTTCTGCTTCCGGTCACTTTTAGTAAGTCCTGATTGATTGAAGGAACCAACAGGGGTGTGGTTCTAGTGACGTCAAAGGGTTTTTACAAGTCGAGAAAACAGCAGAAATGTTTAGGAACAGACAGAGAAATGTTTTGAGGAAGTGAGAAACACCGCAGGTGCCAGTTCTCTTGTTTACTGTCTGAGAGCTTTAAAAACACGACAGCCTGTTCTAACAACTGGTTTCTTGACTGTCTCCGACTTTTGACCGACATCACTCTCTCATTTCAGACAGAAGATCAAAAAATGCATAATTACTTTGTAAAATAGACATTGAACTTGATTTCTAATTTGAATGAGGATTAAAAAAATCATTAATACTGTTTCACAGTTGATTTAAAATGAGTGGTTCACTTCAACATTTAAAAATGGTATGAACTAAACACACTTTTGATTATCAAGATATTGTAAAATAGTAATGATAATATAAAAAAGAGAGTGTTCTTTCAATTGATTAGTTCAGGATACAATTAGAAAGTCTCTGGATGAGCTAATTTGTATTTCTGGGTTCAAATCAATGAAATAACAGTTCCTGTCCCATGAAGGTCTTCAGAGGCAGGTTTTGATCGGAGGCCTAGTTCACTACAGAGTGGTGAAGGCTGCACAGAAGACTGTTGGAGTCAGTCTCCCCACCATCACAGACATCTACACCTCCAAATGCAGGAAGAGGGCCACTTGCATAATGAAGGACCCCACTCACCCATCACACACACTTTTTGCCCCGCTCCCCTCAGGAAGGAGGTTGAGGAGCATTAAGTGTAGAACCACTAAACTGAGGAACAGCTTCTACCCTGAGACTGTTAGACTCAAGAATCTCTAACCAGAGTAATCACTGTGAAAAATCACATCATGTTGCTGCTGATCTGTTCATGTTGATTTGTTCATGCGTGCTTATCTGCTCACACAGACTCATGTTCGGGCTGCTGTTCGACATAATGTTTTTATACTATTAGTGCTTAATGTATTATTTAGCTGATGTTTTTCTTAGTTCATATCTTAGATCTTATTACAGTTTTTCTTTTACATTTTATTGTTGGATGTAACTGGGCCCCTGCGTACATAATCTCGTTCCACCACATGTACCACATGGAGTGTGTATTACAAATACATCTCTCTGACTGAATAATTTAAATTTTAGGACTTAGTAATATTTCCTCAAAATCCTGTTCTGTCTGACCATTTTTAATAACCTTTGAGTTTACATTAACTGACTGCACAACCACTGAGAATAAATTTCATCTTAGCAAGTGCTTATCAGAAAACACTGTAACCAAATTTAAACAATCTCTTCCATCAATGTTTTCCTCTGTCTTGCAGAGTAATGCATCAGAGAACTGTGACTTAGATCATCTTAGTGATAATTTTACAACTTCTTTTGATAAAATTGCTCCCCTGAAAAAGAAAATAATCAATCAGAGGAAACTGGCTCCTTGGTTCAATTCTGAGTTACGTACTTTAACACAGACATCTAGAAAGCTAGAAAGAAAATGGCATGTATCAGTTAATAAAACTAGGTGTGTGTTGAGTTCAGCATACTTCTCAAGCACCATAGTGAGGCCAGACAGGCTCCGAGGGTGCAGGCACAGCCGTTGGGACATTAGATTCTTGTGAAAGGTGTTGAGTGTGCTGTAGTGCTCAGCGATGGGCTGGACCAGTCCCAGCCTCTCCATGTGGACCACCTGAGTTCCTCCCAGAAGGTGACTGATTCTTTCCTTCAGCCAGTTCGTCTGCTGCTGGAGGCTGTGGTAGCCAGGCAGCTGCTCAAACAGCTGGAGATACAGGAAGAGGACAAATCAGAGACCAGACTGAAGGAAAATCTGGAGAAGAAGACAAGAGCGGCTGCGTTACTTTAGCCCACTGGTGATGAACATCCATATTTCCCAGAAGTACGTGTCCAGAGGCGTTCATTCCCGACTGGTCAGCAAACACAACAGTGTGTCCTGACAGGACACAAGGCAGGTTTAAATGGGTTTCTTCAAACCTGTTTTATGTGATATCTTGTGAGATGTGTTAGTGCTTGGAGCATGGGTTGGGAATGACTGTCAGCTACTTCCACACCAAATGTCAGCTCATTCTCTATGAATTGGACTCAGTTAAAGTCATTTTTGACTTGTTTAAGGTAGACTGGGGTGGCCATCTTGAATTAGGTTGAGTCTAGATGTTAATGAGTTGCTGACTTAGATTCAATTTTTACTGTCATAGCTTCTATACAATCTGTTCAGATATTTTGCTAACAGACAGTTACTTGATTAATTTAACAGTTAATGTTGAAGTTTAAAACAAAGATGTTGGGTCATGTGTTGTTTTTGACGCATGTGTTGGGGATGAATGAAGCTCAACTACTTCAACACCAAATCTTAGCGAATTTAGTAAAATTGTCTGAGGTACATTCATTTTTGTGTTTTCTATGATCAGTTGGCTGTGATGATCATCTCGAAATGGATTGACTCCAAAGGATTATCTGTGCTAAATGCAAATCCATGTATTGGAAAAAAACCTCTCCTGGGGTTCATGTGATATTTTTCTAACAGACTGACAAAGTTGACTCCAGGAAGCAGATGGCGATAAAGATCGTCTCAGATTAATTAGTTCTAATAAATGGGGTAAAATTCAACATGCCATTAAAATACTAACTGAATAAACCCAAGCTGTACATGATTCACCACTTCAGTTAGCAAACTGCTAATGTGACATAACAAAATGATGATGATGCACTTTGGTACTTCTGTACCAAAGAGCAAGAGTTTTCTAACTCCGCATCTAAAAAAAACTCCAGTTAGCCTTAACATTTCTCCATTAACAAATGTTTCCCAATACAACAAATGTTTTGACTCAATGCGTTCCTGAATGAAGACAAATTACTGGATAAAATTAATTCCAAAACAAAACAAAAACTGGATTGCATAATAGAAACATTATGCAAACTGTGATACAAGCACCAAGTTTGGTGTGATTTTCTTTGAGGTATTTGTCAAATCTGCATAATGGCATTTGAAAATCCAAGAAGACTTGACTTTTTTCAAGACGGCTGCCAAAATGAGCTTATTTCTGCACAGTAATTATATGGTAATGCAATTTCTTTATCAAGTTAAATAATCTTTGGGTCAATTTATGTTTTCTTCTGTCAGTAGATTGTACTATGCAAGTAACACATACAAATAAATCCCCGCGACCCAGAAATGAAGAAGCAGACAAAGATAATGGATGAATGAATAACAATAATAATAAAGTAACCATCTTTGGATTTTAGATGGCCAATCTAGAATTGTTCAGAAGACTCTCGGAACCAACCATGACAAATTTGGTGCTTGTATCACGTTAGCGGCTCCACTATTACAGCATGGTGAAAAGAAGACCTGCAGCTCTGACACAGACTGAGCTTACAGGTTTGGATGACTCTAAATGCACTTAGAACCAGTACCTTGCAGGTTGATGAGGGCTTCTGGGTTCTGGTAGGACAATCGGCTGAGACTCTGAAGCTGGCAGCATTTATGAGTCACGCTCCAGCTGCGCTGCCACCTGAACCACACAAACACCACCACAGGCCTGTCATTTCAATACCAGTTCAAACTCAGCTGTGACCCCTGAAAACCAAATTCTTCACCTTTAATGAAAACTTAATGAGAAAACAGTTACAGGTCAGTTGTATGAACATCTGAGCAGAAATAATCTGTTTGAAGAGTTTCAGTCAGGCATGAGCATGGACTTTGTTAGTTTCAGTCAGGGTTTAGAGCTCACCATAGCACTGAATCTGCAATGGTGAAAGTTACTAATGATATTCTCATGGCCTGTGACAACAGATAGGTGTCTACACTGGTCATGTTAGACCTCAGTGCTGCAACTGATACAGTTGATCACAATATTCTACTAAAGAGACTTGAATATGATGTTGTAACTAGAAAGTTCCTGGAGATACTTTGACGGGGACTGCCAGGCTGCTGCCGATTTAAATTCTTGATTTAATATTAAAAGTGTTTGGGTTTGCTATCAGCTACCATTATACCAAATTTCAGCTGAATAGCTCTAAAAATGGCCGAGTTATGGTATTTTTTCTCTTTTAGCTAAGGCGGCCATCTTGGATATTTTATTTGGATTCCGTATGTGATAGAGCACATTTTCAGCTACAACCTCACCAAATTTCAGCTCTCTATGTGTAAAAATGGCTGAGTTAAAGCCATTTAAAAGTACTGATGTACTTGAGCATGCATCAGGATATTTAAAAGTAGCATTGTTGGCCATCTTGGATTTTTGATTTTGATACAGCATCTGATAGGAAACATTCTCAGCTATCACCACATTTTTGATGTTGTCGGTACCGGGGCTTGAGCCGGTGATCTTCCGATCACAAGCCCACCTTCTCTAACTTCTGCGCCACCCCTCCCCCTGTATCTCTTAAAATGGCAGAGTTATCATATTTACCTCTTTTAGCTAAGGCGGCAATCTTGGCTATTTGATTTTCATTAGGAATGTATTACAACTCGCTCTCAGCTACAATCATACTTAATTTCAGCTCAATATGTCAAAGAATGACCGAGTTATAGTCAATTTTGTTTGCTGAGGTAGCTATGGCAGCCATCTTGAATCAATAAGGCTCCAAATGTTAATCAGCTCTAGAGATATGTCTGATGATTACTTTCTGCAAGTTTCAAACAAATCCAACAACGAGTTTTTGTTTTGTAGCTCAATATCTCAAATGACTATTATAGTCAATTTTGTGTTTGCTGAGGTAGCTATGGCAGCCATCTTGAATCAAAATGGCTCCAAACGTTAAAAAGCTCTAGAGATCTGACTGATGATTACTTTCTACGAGTTTCAAACAAATCCAACAAGGAGTTTCTGTTTTGTAGCTCAATAACTCAAAGAATGACTGAGTTATAGTCAATTTTATGTATGCTGAGTTAACTATGGCAGCCATCTTGAATCAAAATGGCTCCAAACGTTAATAAGCTCTAGAGACACATCTGATGATTACTTTCTGCGAGTTTCAAACAAATCCAACAACAAGTTTCTGTTTTGTAGCTCAAGATCTCAAAGAATGACTGTTATAGTCAATGTTGAACCAAAATGGCGCCCAACGATATTCAATTTCTTTGAAAAGTTGTCTCCCATTCATTTCCTATTGGAAATTTGGCATTTTTGTTAGCAAAAGTACATTGCCATGGTGACTCCAATTGCCAATAAAAGTAATAGCACACATCCCGGAGCCGGGCTGGTCGTTTTGATATAACTTTTGTGGGGGTCCACGTTGTGGTTCGGGCCGCATTAACGGAGATGGAATAATAATAAATAAAGAAACCCTTATTGGGTGTAGAATAATAGGTGGCTTCCATGCACTTGCATGGGAGGCGCATTGCAATGGCAGCCACCAATTACAAGAATGGCTCTAAAATGGTTCATATCTATCTGATAGATTCTAATTTGTAAATGTAAATAATGAATCTTCTTCATGCACCAAAGTTAGTCATGGAGTTCCTCAGGGTCCAGTGCTTGGACCAGCACTCTACTTTATATATGATTCAGTAAGGTAAAGTTATTAGACAGCATGAAATAATTTTTTATTGTTTTGCTGAAGACAATAAATAGTTTATTTACCCAGGCTTTAAAACAAATGTTCTGATTTTGTCTTGAACATCTTAGATGTAACTTAACGTAACTTAACGTCAGCTTTGAGGCTGCCAATATATCCACCTGATCAGCACACCTTGTCAGCTGAAATCTTTACTCCCCGCAAACTGGTACATTCAATTCGACTTTCATTTCAAGCTTAAAAAACCTTGTTCTTTTTGATCTGAACATGTCTTTTTTTTAAATAACCTTACTTCTAACAAACTCTTAACAGCCAAGCTCCATCTTAAGTTAAAGAACTTGTTGTTCCATAAGAGATTCACTGATGCCTGACGGGGCTCTCGATTGTCAGACAGAACAAAAGAAACCTTCGGAACAAAGTTCTGATTAATAATCCACCACAAACTGTTTTTCTCTATACAAACACATTTTCAGTTTAAGAAGAACAAATAAAGAGTGTGTACCGGATATCTGCCAAATGAAAGGTTTTACACAGTTCCTTCTTCAACCGGTTCAGTTCTTCTCTTCTTGGAAGGCTGGCGCTGTGCTTCTTTGTGGCTTCAGGCTCGTTGTTTTTCAGCCAGAGACTGTAAAATTTGAAAAACACATGACACCACTCTAAGCTGAACAAGGTAGAAAAACATCTTCACAGGATTTCTGGTTCAGGTCAGTATTATAAAATTTACACCAACATGTCTTTAAACAGAAAAGCTCACATTTTATAGTTAATTTTAGTTACCCTTCCATCCATGAATGGATGGATGGATTTGCAGAGGAAAATCAGAGGAAGCTGGCATGTACTTCAAAACAGGAATCTCAAAAGATGGAAAGAAAATGGCGCTCCAATAACATTGAAGAATTTTATTTAACGGAGTGATAACCTGCTAACATATGACAACTGTCTATTGTTGTTGCTAATGTCCATTGTTGTCATCATTCTTTGTTGAAATCAGGTCTCTCTTGTAAATGAGTCCTCGAGGCTCAGTGGGATTTACCTGTCTTAATAAAGGTTGAATGAATATAAGAAAGCCCTCCGTAAAGCTAGAACTGTATTTGTCTTTAATAGCTGAGAATAAAAATAACCCTAGATTTCTGTTCAGTACTATAGCTTGACTAATGAAAAGTCATTTCTCTGTTGATTCATGTATCCCTACAACTATAAGCAGTGGTGACTTTACGAGAGTCTTTATAAATAAAATTATTTCAATATTAGAGAATAATCACACCATCCTTCCTACTATCGCCTCTGATTCCCTGTCAGATGATGCAGCTTTAGAAATGTTACTAGAACCTGATTCATGTTTGGACCGTATTGTCAGGATCAGGTGGACAGGAACGAACCCAGTAGTGCAGACAGGACTCAACTCGGCAGATTACAAAAATAAGTATTTTAATGATGAATAAAAAAGTAACAAAACAATAAGCTGACGTGGCAGCACACTTACTTAAACTAGACGACTCAGGAGGGATACTCAGACAAGACTCAGGAAGCTCAGGAAAACTCACGAGACACAGGAGAACACTGAAGACCCAAACGAATACGACCCGACAAAGGAACAACACAGAACAGGAGGCTTATATACAAGGACGAGACAAGACGTGATTACAACAGGTGTGACGAGACAAAGGTGGCAACAATTAAACTGACGAGGAAACACTAGGGAAACACAGACACAAACAGAAACAGTAAATGGTACCATCCTTACACGTATTTGTCCTACTGAGCACTTTGAATTGTCAAAAATAATAGCTTCATCCAAACCATCCACATCACATGTCTGCTAGATCTCATCCCAACCAGACTGTTTAAAGAGGTATTTTCCCTAATTAATATCCACATTTTGGATCTGCTTACTTTGTCTCTTATGAATGATTATGCACCACAATTCTTGAGTCATGGATTTCCTCAGGGCTCAGTGCTTGGACCAACAGTCTTTATTTTAACTATGCTTCGATTAGGTAAAGTTATTAAACCGCATGGGATAAACTTTCATTGTTATGCTGATGATACACAATTATATTTGTCCATGAAACCCAATGAATCCAATCAGCTACTTAGACTACAAGCATGTTTTAAAGACATTAAACCTGGATGACCCTAAATTTTCTGCTTTTGAACACAGACAAGACTGAGGTTTTAGTTTTTGGACCTGAGCATCTTAGGAACAAATTTTCAAATTTTCCTTTTACTTTCTCTGGATGGCATTAATCTGGCCTCCAGTTCTAATGTAAAAAAACGTTGGTTACGTACTGTAACCCCAGATTCTATGAGTATAGGCGCAGCCCTTTAAGGCTATCGCTAGTGGGTTTATTCCGTTGCGCACAGCGCAGCACTGAAGACTAGACCACGCCCACCTGCTGTGTGGGCCTCACCCCCGGTCCGTATAAATTATGGTAAGACCAGGTAATCGGCTCCCAAATAGCTTTTTTCTTCAGCCATTTAGGAACCAGTGAGGCCTAGAGCTTAAAGGCGCAGCCTATATTCATAGAATCTGTGGTTACAGGATGGATAAGATTAGGAATGAGATCATCAGAGGGTGCACCTGGTGATGAGCTGCTGAGATCACGTGAGAGCTGTGCTGCGTAAGTAACATGGCAGGATACTGCTAAACAAAATGATTCAACTCAGGTAAAACAAGCCAATATATTACAATCAAGCATAAAACATATTGTTAATAATAACCTCTACATATTGTTTCAATAAACCAAACTGGACGAGGAAACCTTGGACAGTCTGGAGAGTTATGTGGACGAGTGTTTTGAAAACATCGTGATGGGTAAACCACAAAAAAAACACAACATCCACGGCCACACCAACTCCTAAATGTACGCGTTCAGAGAGCTCAACTAGCACGTCCACCTCTCCAGAGAAAAGCTTTACTGATGTCCTGGGCTCTATAGACAAGAAGCTAACCAGTTTAGATGCCCGTCTGGCCCTGGTGGAGGTTCTCCACAACGAGTTCCAAGCACTGAGGGAGTCTCTGGAGTTCAGCCAAGCTCAGGTGGCGTCGCTCACTGCTGAGAACCAAACTCTGAGGGGTTACGTCAAAGAACTCACCGAGAAGATGACGCAGCTGTCTGGAGAAAACAGGAAAATGAAGGAGTCCATCCTGGACATTCAAGCTCGGAGCATGCGGGACAATCTTGTCTTCTCAGAGATCCCAGAATGAGCAGAGGAGGACGCTGAAGTTACGATCCGTGAGTTTATCCAACATCAGCTGAAACTCCCAAGTGAGACGGTAAAAAACATCACTTTCCTTTGCGTTCACCGGCTCGGAGGTAAGAAGCCCGATAACAAGCGACCTCGGCCAATTATAGCTAAATTTGAACACTATAAACAAAAAGAGCAGGTCAGAGGTCGGGGCAGAGAGCTGTGTGGGACGGACTTCAGTGTGAACGATCAATTTCCTAAAGAGATCCTCGATCGGCGGAGAGTTTTGTTTCCAATCAGGAAGAAATACATGTCTGAGGGCGTCAGAGCTACGGTGGCTGTAGATAAACTTTATATTAATGGTCAGTTGTTCAGGGAACGGGACGTCACTCCATGGCTTTATTAAAAGGAACAACAGGTTAGTCTGAAGCAGGGCTGTTCAACTGACGGCCCGCGGGCCAAATCAGGCCCAAGGTGAGCTAAGTTCGGTCCACCGATGGGTTCACTCTTAAAACGAAACTAGAGTTTTAACTATAAAACAAAGTAACTTAATGATAAGAACTAGTGGATATCTGACCCCTGAGCGCATGGCTTTCAGTAACTGTGGCCCCCTGGGCGGTTTAGTCGAGCAGTCCTGGTTTAACGCTTGTAACACTGGAGGTAAATTAACTGGCATTTGTAAATAAAGTGTAAAGCACAGCTCGGTAAGGTGTCCGTACTGGTGGTGGTGAACGGTGTCAAAGCTATTCTTTTTTTGTTTGTTTGTTTTTTTCCTATCTTTTCCTTTTTATTTTTTTATTTTTACTATTTTCTCTCTTACGTTTATCTGTTACCACATCACTTCATCAGTCTTTTTCTCTTCTTTACCACCCAACAAACATTTACACACAAGCACACCAAAACACACACACGCGCACACACACTCGCACACACACCAGAGAACTTTATATCTTTCAACTTCTCTCACACCCAGCTTCTACTCAATATTCTTGTATCTTTCCACTTCAAACATCACTGTGTGTTTCCAAACATCTAAACAGGCAATCTCAAGCAATAACTGTGATTTTAGTTGGATCTGTCTGTCTCTATGGTGACATGTGCTGGTCAACTTTAGCTACTCACGCACAACTATGGGAACAGTTGTTTTTTTACAAGAGACTCATAAATCTACTACAACTGGAGATGATCTTAAATCACCTGACTTTCCTGATGTGTTTTGTGCCTGCTATAACTCAAGACAAAAGGGAGTAGCAATATTAATACACAAAAATGTTAATTTTACAGTACTAGACACAGTTACAGACCCAGAGGGTAGATATTTAATAATAAAACTTTGTATAAATAACTACAAGCTGTGTATTGTCAGCATATATGCCCCAAATGTTGATGACACCTCTTTTTTTCATGATTTTTTTCTCAGCATTGTCTGATCACTTGGATTGCTCACTTATACTTGGAGGTGACCTCAACTTTGGTCTAAAGGAAGAATTAGACAGATGTAGTAGAGTAGGAACTCAGCGCAGTTGGCATTCCATAAATATAGTTAAACAGTATGTGAGTGATTATGGACTTTGAGATGCATGGCGATCTCGTCACCCGAACCGTAGGGAGTATTCTTTCTTCTCACCTGTCCATCACTCTTACTCTCGTCTGGATTATTTTTTAGTCAGCAGCTCATTGTTGATGAACATCTCGGACACTGAGATACACCCTATAGCTGTCAGTGATCATGCTCCTGTCTCTTTAACTCTAGTAAACAGAAAAGAAATCCCAAAAGGTATAAACTGGAGATTTAATATATCATTGCTTGAAGATGAAGATTTTATCAAATATTTTACAGAAGAGTGGGCTTCATATCTGGAGTATAATAACTTGCCTGGAACATCAGCATCTGTTCTCTGGGAGGCAGGGAAAGCAGTGATGAGAGGTAAAATAATCTCATTCTCATCACATAAAAAGAAAAAAGAAAATAAACATATTCAGGAATTAGAAGAAACCATTAAATTGTTAGAAGCCACCCAAGATGAAGACATGTTGGAGAAAATGCGTAAAGCAAAATTAGAATTAAATTAACTTATTAACAAAAAAAACCTCAATTCTTAATACAAAGACTCAGAAAAGAAAATTTTGAGCAGAACAATAAATCAGGTAGCTTTCTAGCAAAACAGCTTAAAATAAATAAGGAAAAAACAACTATTCATGGTGTTAAAGACTTGACTGGGAATACAGTTTATGATCCTGAAAGAATAAACAGCATTTTCAGAGATTTTTATAAAGCTTTATACTCACCCCAGATAAACCCATCAGATAATGAAATTGATCAATTTCTGGATAAAATTACACTTCCTAAATTATCAGATAATCAATCAATGGAGCTGGACTCACCACTGACACCAGTGGAACTCCAGGAAGAACCCCAAAAGCATGTCCAATAAAAAGGCTCCAGGTCCAGATGGATTTCCAGCAGAGTTCTACAAAGAATTCTGGAATATCCTGGCACCACTATTTCACAGAATGCTACAGGAAACTGAGAAAAATAACAGACTTCCAGAAAATATAAACTCAGCCAACATTAGTCTCCTGTTAAAACCAGGCAAAGACCCTGTATTACCTAGCAGTTATCGTCCCATATCTCTTATCAATGTTGATCTTAAAATAATTTGTAAAGCCCTCTCAAAAAGATTGGAAAAGATAACTCCTCTCATAATACATCCTGACCAAACTGGTTTTATAAAAGGGAGGAATTCATCCACAAATTCACGCAGATTATTTAATTTAATAGATTATTCTTACAGTAAAAATATTGCAACTGCAATATTCTCTCTAGATGCAGAAAAAGCTTTTGATAGAGTTAACTGGAAATTTTTATTTGCAGCCTTGCATAAATTTGGTTTTGGAAATTATTTCATAAACTGGTTAAAAATATTATACACTTCCCCATCAGCATGCATTAGGACAAATAATCAAATATCTGCTAGCTTTCTTCTGCAAAGGGGCACCAGGCAGAGATGTCCACTCTCCCCCTCACTGTTTGCTATTTTCATCGAACCGCTAGCCGCAGCAATCAGGCAAATTACAGATATTAAAGGCATAAAATGCAAGAACATAGAGCACAAAATCCATCTATATGCTGATGATGTGTTGCTCTTCCTCCAGCATTCACAAACCTCCCTCTCTCAGGTTATTGGATTGATAAACTCTTTTTCAAGTTTCAGATTACTCTATAAACTGGATAAAATCCACAGTTCTACCAATTAATTGCTATTTCAACAATTCACTTACTACACAACTGCAGTCGGGGAATATTACGTACTTGGGTATCAAAGTATCTCCTAGATTGGCAGATTTAACAAAACTAAACCACATCCCACTTTTAAAGAAAATTGAGGATGATCTTGCTAGATGGAAATATCTACCCTTGTCTCTCATGGGAAGAATAGCTTCAATAAAAATGATGGTTTTGCCTAGAATAAACTATCTATTCTCAATGATCCCAAATAAACTGACTGGTTTAGATCCCTGGACTCCTCCATCTCTAAATTTCTCTGGAAAGATAAATGCCCATGTATTAAACAAAAACACTACAGAAGACCAACGATAAAGGAGGACTAGAGCTACCCAATTTCTATTATTACTTTCTAGCCAACAGACTAGAATACATTTCAAGATGGATAAAACACACACCCCTTGATGAACCCTGGCTAGACGTAGAACAGACACTTTGCAATAATTGAATGATCTCGGACCTTCCATTCATTAGCTCAAACATAAAATGACAGGAATGCTTTAAAAGCATCAATATCAGCTCCTCTCTGACAGATTGGTGGGAGTTTCTTAAAATGACAGAGTCTTCACTAATTCCATGCAGACATACACCCATCTGGAATGACCCTGACATTCTACAACAGAATAATATGATAAACTTCCCAGGTTGGAGGTGTAAAGGAATCGAATATTTGGAACATATATATGAGGAAGTAAACTATATCCCATTTAACAGATTAATAACACAATATGGGATTGATAAGAATAATTTCTTAGAATATCAACAAATTAAATCTATAACAAAAAATAAATTTAACCTTAATAACACTAGAATTGAAATACCAACAAGTGTATTAGAATTCCTAAATCTTAACCCTCCCAAATTACTATCTAAGGTTTACCGGACACTCATTAAAATAGATGAATCAATATCCCTTCCCATTATAAAATGGGAGACAGACTTGTCAGTCAACTTTGACCGAAACTTCTGGTCTCAGATATGTCTAAGAACTTTTAAGATTATTAAAAATCCCAATTTACAATTAATACAATACAAAATCCTTCATAGAGTACACTACACAGGTCAACGTATGTTCAGGATGGGTTTTGCATCATCTAATGTTTGCTCACAGTGTACAGACAATATTCCTGACAATCACATCCACGTATTTTGGTTCTGTCCACCTGTTCAGAGGTTTTGGTGCCAGATATGTGAAGACTTATCAAAGTGTCTGAGATGTAATATTCCACTCTCTCCATCAGTTTGCTTATTGGGTCAAGTAGATGATGTCACCTTGGAGACAAAGTCAATTCACATGATTTTTACTGCTTTATGTATAGCAAAAAAAAACTATACTCATAAATTGGAAAAATAAAAATACTCTCAGTATTAAACAGTATAAAGACCTTTTGTTCGATTACATCAGTCTTGAGATAGCCTGTACCTCAACATCAGAGCAATCTCTCTGGGCTTCTTTGATTGGCTCTAACCCGTAGTGGAGGTGGGTGAACCCCTTTGATTTCGTCCTGTGGGGCATCATGGTTGATGTGGTGGGGTATCGGAGCTGGGGGCACGGGGGGGTCATGGGCCCGGGGCAATGGCGCTCATCTGGGGAGATGGCTTTGGTGGTTCTGGGCATTGACCTCTGCTGGCTGCATGCAGGCCTCTGGGCGGTCTGTGCCGGAGGGCGCAAGTTGCTGACCTGGTGGCCTGGCTGCTCCTGGGTGGGTTTGGGGTGGGTGCGGGTTTGGGGTTCTGGGAGAGTGTCGCTGCCGGGCTGGGGTCCCGGCTTGATCCGGGGGTCTCGGGTCTTGGCGGGTATGTTGTCGGGGTCTTGGGCCGGTGCATGCGCCGGCGCCCGGCCCTGGCCTGGGGGCCCTTGGTGCGCTGGTGGGCTTTGGGGCCTCTGCCATGGGGGGGGGGGGGGGGGGGCTCGGGTGGCTCTGCACTGCTGGCCTGGGGGTGTCTGGGCGTGTTGGACGTGTGCCCACCCTTGCATGGGGTGCTCTCATTGTGGGTGTTGCTGTGGTGGACTGGTCGGTCCTTTTGTGGGGGTGAGGGTGCGCTCTCGGTCAACATGGTGCGCTGTCTGCGGCTGTTCGGGCACTCCTGGCTGATTGTCGCAGCTGGAGTTTGGTGGCTTCTTTGTTGGGGGGCTGGGTGTTGAACTGGGGATCAGGTTGGGGGTCTGGACGATCTTGGGGGGGCTTGGGTCGCTGGCCCGGGTTCTGGTCGGTCCTCGGCGCTATGTGCCGGTCTGTGGCCTGGGTCCCTGGTGTTGCGGCTGCCTCCTGCTCCTGGATGGATGCACTGGAGCCTCCCTCCCCTGGTGGATCTCGGAGAATGGGGGTGCCTATTGGGGTCTGTGGGGGAGCTGGCCCCCTGGGAGGGCATTGCCACCTCAGTTGTTCCTCCCCATCCCGACGTCTTCCTCCACCCACTCCATCACACCACCACTCAAGCAGGGCATTGGGGTTCAGGTGCACTACTGAGCTGCGGGGAGGATCCTCCATCTCCGTGGTTTGTGGAGACCTGGGCCCCAATTTTATCAAACAACCTAGACACTCGCATATAACATTCTCACGACACTTGCATATATAGGGTCTGGAGTGGGCACACGGTGGCATATAGGGGGTGGGATGTGTAATCATTCTCACCTCCGGGACCTGTGCCCACTCTCATATGTAGCATGTAGACATTTAGGGTTCTGGGCAAGGGTTGGGGAGGTGAACGGGCACTGCCTGCTCTCTGGGAAGGGGGTGGGTTTGTGCCAATCGCTGCCCCCCCCCCCCCATTTTAAACGCACTATATAACAACATGAACAAAAACCCAGATGATGAGAAAAACAAACGGACCTAATGTTCCCTTGCCTGGACGTGGGTCACCGGGGCCCCACTCTGGAGCCAGGCCTGGAGGTGGGGCATGCGGGCGAGCGCCTGGTGGCCGGGCTTTTACCCATGGAGCTCGGCCGGGCACAGCCCGAAAAGGAGACGTGGGTCCCCCTTCCCATGGGCTCACCACCTGTGGGAGGGGCCAAAGAGGTCGGGTGCAATGTGGGATGGGTGGTGGCCGAGGGCGGGGACCCTGGCGGTCTGATCCTCGGCTACAGAAGCTGCCTATTGGGACGTGGAATGTCACCTCACTGGTAGGGAAGGAGCCTGAGCTGGTGTGTGAGGCTGAGAGATTCCGGATAGAAATAGTCGGACTCACCTCTTTGCATGGCTCTGGCACCAGTTTCCTTACGAGGGGCTGGATACTCTTCCACTCTGGAGTTGCCCCTGGTGAGAGGCGCCGAGCAGGAGTGGGCATACTTATTGCCCCCCAACTTGGTGCCTGTGTGTTGGGGTTCACCCCGGTGAATGAGAGGGTAGCCTACCTCCGCCTACGTGTGGGGGGACGAGTTCTGACTGTCGTTTGTGCTTATGCACCAAATGGCAGTTCGGATTATTCTGGAGTCCTTGGAGGGGGTACTGGAAAGTGCACATCCTGGGGACTCCCTTGTTCTGCTGGGGGACTTCCATGCTCATGTGGGCAATGACAGTGAGACCTGGAGGGGTGTGGTTGGGAGGAACCCCCTGATCTGAACCAGAGTGGTGTTCTGTTGTTGGACTTCTGTGCTCGTCAGGGATTGTCAATAATGAACACCTTGTTCAGGCATAAGGGTGTCCATATGTGCTCTAGGCACCAGGCCACCCTAGGCCGCAGTTCGATGATCGACTTTGTCATTGTCTCATCTGATCTGCGGCCACATGTCTTGGACACTCGGGTGAAGAGAGGGGTGGCGCTGTCCACTGATCACTACCTGGTGGTGAGTTGGCTCAGATGGTGGGGGAGGATGCCGGTCAGACCTGGCAGACCCAAACGTATTGTGAGGGTTGCTGGGAACGTCTGGCAGAGTCTCCTGTGAGACGGAGTTTTAACTCCCACCTCCGAGAGAACTTCGAACATGTTCCGAGGGAGGTGGGGGACATTGAGTCCGAGTGGACCATGTTTCGTGCCTCTATTGTCGAGGCGGCTTACCGGAGCTGCGGCCGCAAGGTTGTCGATGCCTGTCGTGGCGGCAACCCTCGAACCCGATAGTGGACACCGTTGGTGAGGGATACTGTCAGGCTGAAGAAGGAGTTCTATCAGGCCTTATTGGCCTGTGGGACACCGGAAGCAGCTGATGGGTACCGGCAGTCCAAGCGACATGCGGCTCGGGTGGTCGCTGAGGCCAAAACTCGGGCATAGGAGGAGTTCGGAGAGGCCATGGAGAATGACTTCCGCACAACTTCGAGGCGATTCTGGTCCACCATCCGGCATCTCGGGGGGGAAAGCGGTACGCCACCAACACTGTTTATAGTGGGAGTGGTGTACTGCTGACCTCAACTCGGGATGTTGTGGGTCGGTGGGCGGAATACTTTAAAGACCTTCTCAATCCCACCGGCACGTCTTCCACTGAGGAAGCGGAGCCTGGGGACTCTGGGTCGGGCCCTCCAATCTCTGGTGCCGAGGTCACCAAGGTGGTTAAAAAGCTCCTCTGTGGCAGGGCCCCAGGGGTGGATGAGATTCGCCTGGAGTTCCTTAAGGCTCTGGATGTTGTAGGGTTGTGTTGGCTTATGCGACTCTGCAATATTGCATGGACATCAGAGGAAGTTCCCCTGGATTGGCAGACCGGGGTGGTGGTCCCCCTATTCAAAAAGGGGGACCCTAGAGTGTGTTCCAACTACAGGGGAATCACGCTCTTAAGCCTCCCTGGTAAGATCTACTCGGGGGTTCTGAAGAGGAGGGTCCATCGGAGAGTCGAATCTCGGATTCAGGAGGAGCAGTGTGGTTTTCGTCCTGGCCGTGGAACACTGGCCCAGCTCTACACTCTCAGCAGGGTCCTGGAGGGTGCGTGGGAGTTTGCCCAACC
>NC_056502.1:46528249-46529660 GCF_014905685.2 Nematolebias whitei
GAGGAGCAGTGTGGTTTTCGTCCTGGCCGTGGAACACTGGACCAGCTATACACTCTCAGCAGGGTCCTGGAGGGTGCGTGGGAGTTTGCCCAACCGGTCTACATGTGCTTTGTGGACTTGGAGAAGGCGTTCGACCGCGTCCCTCGGGGAACCCTGTGGGGAACCCTGTGGGGGGTACTCTGGGAGTATGGGGTACCTTTGATACGGGCTGTTAGGTCCCTGTATGACCGGTGTCAGAGCCTGGTCCGCATTGCCGGCAGTAAGTCGGGCTTATTCACTTGCTTAACACTTATTCCCGGTGAGAGTTGGACTCCGCCAAGGTTGCCCTTTTTCACCGATTCTGTTCATAACTTTTAAGAACAGAATTTCTAGGTGCAGCCAAGGTGTTGAGGGGATCTGTTTTGGTGGCCTGTGGTGGATGCTCCTACCACCACTACATTGTGTTAGTATTTATTTTTTCTTTATATTAGTTACAGTTTATAGTTTGTTTAAGTTGGTAATTTCATTTAGTTAATGTCTGTCTGAATGGTTTACTTACACTTGTTTTTTGTTTGAGGTGCTGCTGATATAAACCAGCTGGAGGAGGAAACCTGGAGCAAACCATTTTCTGAAAGACTGAAGGGGGAGACTTGTTTCAAATTGATCTCAATAGTTAATTTTGTCACTTAAATATTCACTTATTGTTTGTGCTAAGTTAAAGTTAGTTTTGCTTTATTTGTTTCATAGGATGCTTTAGTTAATTTTGTATTTATTTGTTCTTTGTCATGTTGTGCCTCCCTCATGTGGTAGACTTGGGTTACTCCACCTCTATTTAAGCAGCCTTTTGTTTGTTTGAAGGGAAGGTTTTTTTTTTGTGTGTTCAGAGTTCAGTTGACCTCAGTCAGTTTGGATCCAAATGTGTTACTTACCTTTTGATTTATTCTTGCCTTAAGTTTTTAGGCTTTGTTAACTATTTTTGGAAGAATTAAAACTGAAACCTTTTTTCTACTTTGAACACTTTTTTTGTCCTCATTGGAGTCTGGTCCTTCACAGTTGGTGTCAGAAGTGTCTCCTTCGTTTTCCGAGAAGAAAAGTTTCCAAAATGCCTGGAAGGGGAAGAGGACGAACAAGAGGAGAACCCAGTGCTGAGTTTAATGAAAGAGAGGCTGCGGAGGAACATGGAGCTGTTGGTGGAGTGTTTGACACGGATGAGGAGGGGAATGAACCAACACTAGCAGACTTGGCTAACCTTCTCCGAGCCCATCAGAAGGCCAAAGAGGACCACTGGACCAGCGAAAATGCTAAGCAACAACAGAAATTTGAGGAACTACAACAACAGTTCAGAATGTTTAAAAGGGAGAGCCAACCCCAGACCACGCCCTCTCCTCTTCTGACAACATCACCAGTGCGGCCTACACAACCACCAGATCCT
>NC_056502.1:46529760-46540139 GCF_014905685.2 Nematolebias whitei
CGTGCACGTTTCTGGTCAACAGATTAATTCCCTCACAAATCTCTCTGTAAGATAAATCTCCATTTCCATCTTAAACTCTGCTTTCTCTTAAAATCAGTACAGATATTTTAGAAATATCTGAAGCAAAGTCCTCAATCACCGCCGTGTGATTGATGTCCATTTTCTGTGAAACTTGTCTGTTATTATTTTCATATTTTGCCAAATTAATGTAAATGTTTGATGTTAAACTTTGATTCTGAAAATAAATGACCGCATTCATTTTGATGGGTCAAAGATAAATAACGTCTCTCGTTACATTTCTGTTAAAATTCAATGCACGACATTTACACAGTCAGAAAGATGAGGAACTTGTGAAAAGTATGAATATATATCCTATATGACATACTACATTGGTATCACAGATTTATCCCTAATTACTCTGCTAGAGCTTCTCTTCTTACAGACATGACCAGTCTTCAGGGCCCGAATATTCTACAGTGGTCTGAAGAAGCTAAGCAAGCATTCAGAGATATTCAACAGGCCTTAAGTAAAGATCCTGTGTTCCATTGCACTGACTTCCAGCAGGAGTTTATTTTACAAACCGATACATCGGATAAAGGTCTTGGTGCTGTGCTGCTTCAGGGTTCTCCAAGTGATCCTCATCCAATCGCCTTCATCAGCCGTAAGCTGTTTCCTAGAGAAACCCGTTATTCCACAATAGAGAAGAAATGCCTGGCTATAAAGTGGGCTTTGGACTCACTCCGCTATTATCTCCTGGGGAGACAATTTGTATTGGAAACTGACCACAAAGCTTTAAAATGGCTGGGGAAGATGAAGGATACCAATAGTCGAATAACCCGCTGGTACCTTGCCATGCAGCCATACAAGTTTGAGGTGCAACACATCCCTGCCAGACAAAATATTACGGCTGACTACTTGTCCCGCTGCGCCAGCGAACCTTCAGAGGAGGGGGAGTGTGTGGTGGATGCTCCTACCACCACCACATAGTGTTAGTATTTATTTTTTCATTATATTAGTTACAGCTTATAGTCTGTTTAAGTTGGTCATTTCATTTAGTTAATGTCTGTCTGAATGGTTTACTTACACTTGTTTTTTGTTTGAGGTGCTGCTGATATAAACCAGCTGGAGGAAACCTGGAGCAAACCATTTTCTGAAAGACTGAAGGGGGAGACTTGTTTCAAGTTGATCTCAATAGTTAATTTTGTCACTTAAATATTCACTTATTGTTTGTGCTAAGTTAAAGTTAGTTTTGCTTTATTTGTTTCATAGGATGCTTTAGTTAATTTTGTATTTATTTGTTCTTTGTCATGTTGTGCCTCCCTCATGTGGTAGACTTAGGTTACTCCACCTCTATTTAAGCAGCCTTTTGTTTGTTTGAAGGGAAGGCTTTTTTTGTGTGTTCAGTTAGAGTTCAGTTGACCTCAGTCAGTTTGGATCCAAATTTGTTACTTACCTTTTGATTTATTCTTGCCTTAAGTTTTTAGGCTTTGTTAACTATTTTTGGAAGAATTAAAACTGAACCCTTTTTTCTACTTTGAACACTTTTTTTGCCCTCATTGGAGTCTGGTCCTTCACATGGCCTTAGGATTGCGTCTCTGCTTTTTGCAGATGATGTGGTCTTATTGGCTTCATCAGATCATGATCTACAGCTTTCGCTGGAGCGGTTCGCAGCCGAATGCGACACGGCCAGGACGAAGATCAGTTCCTCCAAATCCGAGGCCATGGTCTTGAGCCGGAAAAGGGTAGAGTGCCCTCTCCAGGTCAGGGAGGAGGTCCTACCCCAAGTGGAGGAGTTTAAGTATCTTGGGGTCTTGTTCACGAATGAGGGAAAAATGGAGCGTGAGATCAATAGGCGGATAGGTGCAGCGTCAGAAGTGAAGCAGGCGCTGTACAGGTCTGTCGTGGTGAAGAGAGAGCTGAGTCAAAAGGCAAAGCTCTCAATTTACCGATCTACATTCCTACCCTCATCTATGGTCACGAGCTTTGGGTTGTGACCGAAAGAATGAGATCTCGGATACAAGCGGCCGAAATGAGTTTTCTTCACAGGGTGTCTGGGCTCTCCCTTAGAGATAGGGTGAGAAGCTCGATCATCCGGGAGGGACTCAGAGTAGAGCCGCTGCTTCTCCACGTCGAGAGGAGCCAGTTGAGGTGGCTTGGGCATCTGTTTAGGATGCCTTCTGGATGCCTCCCTGGTGAGGTGTTCCGGACACGCCCCACCGGGAGGAGACCCAGAGGAAGACCCAGGACACGCTGGAGGGACTATGTTTCTTGGCTGGCCTGGGAACGCCTCGGGATTCCCCCGGAAGAGCTGGCCCAAGTGGCTGGGGAAAGGGAAGTATGGGCCTCCCTACTTAGGCTGCTACCCCCGCGACCCGACCCCATATAAGCGGAAGAAAATGGATGGATGGATATAACAACATGCATCAACATCTTATTTGAGTGGGGGAAGGGAGGAGTTGGGTCTTCCAGTTTTCCTTAAACCCTCATTCTCTGTCTGACATTTGGGGTCAGGGGTGGGGGGGGGTAGGCTGCCTGGTTGGGGTCTGGGCTGTGGGTGTGTATTGGGGCTTTGGGGGTGATTGGGGGTGGGGCTAGTGCTCCGGTTCTCCGTGGATTGTTTGGATCCCTTGATTGGGGTTCCTGGTTCCGATGGCCAGCCCTTTGGTTGGGGTGGCTGCCGGGTTCTAGCGGGAGTTCGGCTGTAGTTGTGTGTGTGTGGTCGTTGGTAGTGCGTGGCGGCAGTCGGGGGCGTGGCTTCACTTAGACGGAGTGCTGGCTGGTCGGCCTGATGTGACATTCACGGTGCGGGGTGCTGTGTGTGTGTGGGGGGGTGCATGGGTGGCATGCCGGGGCTTCTCCGGGCCTATGGTGTGGGGCATTAGGGATGCATTGGTGCGCTGGCCCAGCCTTCCTCGGCTGCTGCTCCCTGCTGCTCTGGCCCCCGACCTGGGGCCGGCTTGCAGTCACTGTTGGGCGGGTGGGGCGCATGGACGGCCCGACAGAGGCTCTGTTGGGCTGTCTCTGTGTGCCTGTTTGTCTCAGGTTGGGTTTTGGGTGGCCCCCCTCTCTTGGATCAGTTTTGGCCCCCCATTTGGTGGGTCGTGCTCCCCTCCGGTGGTGGGCCCCCCTGCCGCCGGTGCATTAGCGGCTCTCAGTGGCTGGGGCTGGGTGGTTGGGTGTGTGCGGGCCTGCCCTGGTGGCTGCCTGCGGGGTCCTGGGGGCCCTGGCTCTGTCGGGCCTCTGTTGGGGGGTGGTATGACCTCGGAACTCGGGGTTTGGTGTCCATGGTCGGATCCACTCTGGAGGGGCGGGTTGCCGGCGGGGCCTGTTGATTCGTCGCTACGGCCTCCTGGGGGTTTCTGCATTGTGGTTGCTGGGGATCGCCCGGGGCTTCCCTTTGCTTCTCTTGCTATTTGCTATACCTGGACCTACCATTCTGTGTTCGTCTGTCTCTCCTCCCTGTCCTCTCAACCAGCCGGTCAAAGCAGATGGACGCTTGTCCTGAGCCTGGTTCTGCTGGAGGTTTCTTCCTTTTAAAAGGGAGTTTTTCCTTTACACTGTTGCCACTGTGCCTGCTCAGGATGGGAGACTGCAACGAAGCCAAGATTCATCTTGTCTGCTGGATTCCTTAGATAGAGAACTACTAATTGGCTTTTATGTATGTGAATGTTTCTGTAAAGTACCCTGAGATAACTTTGTTGTGATTTGGCGCTATATAAATAAACTGAATTGAATTTAATTGAATTCTCTCTCTGGGGGGTGCGGGTGTCCCTGTTGGGGGACTACCGGAGTTCCGGGCTTGGGGGCCGCTGTGTGTCTGTGGTTCCGGTCTTCCCTGTGTTACCTTTGTGTCCTGTGGGGACGGGTTTATGGGTCCCCACATCCACTATTGAACATTTTTATGGAGAAACCTTATAGTGATAAGCATGCTCACACAGGTGTTTAGATTCAGGTGTTTATCAGATACACACTCAGTTGGGTTGTGGTGGCTATCAAATATATATTGTATTACCATGTACTGTATAAAATACTATCTAATGATGTTATAAGTATTATTATATAAGTTGTTTGTTGTTGTGGTTTCTCGGTTTTGTTTTGTTTTTTCCGCAGGTCTAGAGGCAGACTTCAATGATGTTGATTTGTGTTCTCTTTATCCCTCTCTCTCTCCTCTATTCCTATCTCCTTCTTTACATTTTAACTCTTCTCTCACTTTTCTGCTTCGTTATCTTCTTTGTTTTCTGTCCCCGTGTCCATTACATTTGGAACAAACTCAAAGCATATTCTAATAAAATTTAATTTATATATCAAGTGGAGCATTAAGGCCAGCCATAATGCTCTGCTTGTGAAAGTAAATCTGTTGGGCATCACTTTGACATTCAGACAATAATTCCAAGTGTCACAATGCCGGACAGGACAAGGGGAGAAGAAAAAAAAAGAATCTGGGGTTACAGTACGTAACCAGCGTTCTATTTCATATAGGCTTCACCCTTTAAGGCTATCGCTAGTGGGTTAAAGGCAAAGCAGGATGTAGTCTATGCCTCACTGGGTCCATTCAGACACAACATGAAGCACCTACTTGCACAAAAAAAAAAAAAAAATCACTCAGCCTTCTGTGTGTGTAATTACGCGTTGCGTAATTGCGTGCTCCGTGCGCAGGAGCGCACCGGAGAAAGATCTCTGGTGAGGAAAAAAGGCTGAAATAGCAGACCTGCTGCTGTGAATAGGAACAACAGAGGATACGAATTGTAACGGTGTAAAGATGAACAGGGCAGGCCAACAGCTCCTCAGGATGAACCGATTAATAACGATAAAATCAGCAGTCATGAACTTGTGACTGATAATAAATATCTCACACTGTGACTGCATGCAGGCAGGTGTGAGCTCAAAAGTGAGGTTCCATGAAACACATAATAATCATTCTGTCAGAACCCTGAGAACAGAATGGGTCATGGAGAAAGTAGAAACATCACGTAGATAAAAATTAATAATTGAATATGGCGATGACCAGGCAGCCGCCATACAAATATACTCCACTGTCATCCCTCCATGCAGAGCCATGGAGGATGAAAACACTCTGGTGGAATGCGCTGAGATTCTCTGGAGGATTCAGTCCAGATGAACTATAAGCTTCAGAAATAGCCTCACCCAACCAGTGTGAGAGGTGCTGGGTGGATAGAGGACGTCCTGAAGAGCTGTCCCAGTAATGCACGAACATACGCTGAAAGTGTTGCAGTTTGGCCGTGTGCGCCACGTAACATGAAAATGCGTGCATGGGACAGAAGGAGGTGAGATGTTGCTTCCTCCTCAGAATTATGAGGAAGAGGATAAAAACCCATCCAAGGTTATCAGTCTCGATCTGAATGAGCTTGTGATGCTTTTCAGAGCAGGGTTAAAACTAGGGATGCACCGATCCACTTTTTTAAACTTCCGATCCAATCCCGATACCTAAATCTGAATATCAGCCGATACCGATCCAGTTCCAATATCATGATCATCATTGATTTTATACGAGGCTGTAATAATCTCCTCTCAAGTACAATTTGTACAAAAATATGCATGCATATCCAAAAAGGCAACTTGAGGTAAGTTTTATTAATGTTGGATAAGTTTTAAAGTTAGAAATAAATTCTGCTAACACAAAACATGTTTCTTTTTATTCCTAGCTTTAAAGTGAATATTAAAGTGATTAATTTAAGTGATTGTTTAAAGTTATTTTATATTTTTTTAAATAAGGGGCAGATATAAGATTTTTTTTTCTTCTTTCTGCACGCTTTTCATTCAATGTTTTCTTTTAGATTATTTTTTTAAATTTTGTTTCTTTTAAATGAATGAATAAATGAATTAAATTAAATTAAATTAAATGTTAAATGGCTTCAAACATCTGCTAAGTTCATGGCATAAACCAACAGGCATGTTCCTGTTTTTAATATTTTACATCACTTTATAATGTAGCTGTTTTTGTTTTTAATATAATTTTCAAATCATATGTTTTTTTTTATGATTGTCTACTGTTGTATTGATAAATATCTCCTGGAGGGTAAACTATATCTTGGCTGCAAAACTGTGAAATTCTTCATTTTCTACAACTGATAGTGGTTGGTCATTAATTATGATGAAGTTTAGCAACTTCTCGGTAAACATTTGAGCTCCATGGTTTCAGCGATGTCTTCTTGGGTGGCTGTGGCTGAGTGGTTAGAGCAGTCGTCCTCCAATGCGAGAGTTGGGGGTTCGAATCCACCAGCAGTCACATGCTGAAGTGTCCCTGGGCAAGACACTGAACCCCTCATAGCCTCTGATGTGTGTCCCATCAGTGTATGAATGTGATCTAAAGCACCGATTAGTCTCTTTAGAATTATTTGTTCAATTAGCTTTGTAGAGATGTAGAGGGCTGTATGAATGGGTAAATTAGGCACAGATTGTAGTGTAAAGCGCTTTGAGTATCTTGAAATAAGATAGAAAGGCGCTATATAAGTACAGTCCATTTACCATTCTTCTTGTTCAATCCGAAGCAAGCAGCCTGATTTGGGGCAGCTGCGCTCAGTCTGTCCCTCCTCAGAGACGGGCAGACTGAGCGGGGCAGATTGGACGCGGCTGGCTGGGGTCGAGTCGCCTGTTGTGGGTTGAGCAAAGAGCAGCGCCCTGCTGAAGCCACGGGCTCGAATGTCCATTGTAAAACTAACTTTACCGTGGTTTAATGTGGCGCCATGGCTCTGCAGACATTGCACGATGCTGTCTTGTTTTGTGGTGGTTCTAGTGTAAAATACTTCCACACATGCGAACATGTTTAGATGAAAAGTTTGTTAGCTGTTAGCCACAGTGCTACTAACTCAGCCCTCACGTTGTAGCTGGCTGCAAATTATGAAACGGGTTTCCTAAATGTGAGGCAGGTTTTATTACTCTGGGTTCATGAGACACGCCACCATTCAGGAAATCCATTCCATAGTTTGTAGCCAACATGCATCATGGATTGGAAATATTGGTAGGTGGATCAGAAAAATCCAATACGTAAAATATGTTGGTATCGGAGGCCGATACCGATACTGGATTGGATCGGCCCCATCCCTAGTTAAAACGCAGTACAGCTGAACTGCCGTCAGCTTGAATTCTGAGACATGAGGGAGCAACAGAGAGAGCAGACAATCACTGACTGTCTTTGCCGATGTCAGAGCTAACAGCAGGGCTGTTTTAAATGACAGAAATTTAAGTAAAACCTGATCTAAAGGCTCAGAAGGAGCTTTGATCAGAGCGTGCTGGACCATCATTAGGTCTCACTGTAGAGCAAGTGGACGTGACACTGGTCTGTGTCTCCGTACACCTTTCAGGAAACGCTTCATCAACGGGTGATTAAAAACTGTTCTGTCACCTGAAGCCTTGTGACAGGAAGAAATAGCTGCAAAATAAGTCTTGATTGTGCTGAACGTTAGATTTCTGTCCATCAGCTGCTGCAGAAAGGACAGCATGACACCTAGTGGACATAAGATGGCCTCTACACCTTTCTCCGTGCACCAGCGCTGAAAAGCTGTCTACTTTGATGTAAGCGCATAAAGGAGCATTTTTGGTCACGGGCTGTGAGCGAAGGCATCCACTCCTAACGGTGGGTCGTCTCGTGGGCTCAGTGAGAACCATAAATGACACTAGGCGTTCTCCCGTGTGGTGAACAGATCCACTGCTGCACAGCCGAACCTGCTCCAAATCCGAGAGATCAGCTCGGGATGGAGGCTCCAGTCTCTGTGGCAGGGGCCGCCCCTAGACATGATATCCGCTCCCCTGTTCAGGATGCTGGGATTGTACACTGCTCTGATGGAGAGCAGGTTTTTGTGTGCCCAACACAACAGCTGTTTCGTGATGCGTAAAAGTTGGCTGAGCGTACGCCTCCCTAAAGGTTTATGTAAGCTGCCGTCACTTTGTTGTCTGTGTAGATCAGAAGATGCTAATCCCGCAGCAGGGGGGCAAAATGCTGAGTCATGTTTCAGATCGTGAAAACATTCTGGCACATTTATGAGAAGCGACGTGGTCCAGCCACTGTGCTCCCACTGCTTGGGACAGACACATTCTTCCCAGCTTGACAGGAATGCGTCTGTAAAAACTGAGACGTGTGACGTAGGCCTGCTGATGAGAACTCCCTCTGACAGAATGAGGGGCTTTCCCCAGTGATTCAGATCGGTTTTCACAGAGGGGGGTACAAAGATAATCCGCCTCTTCTGGCGCACAGGATCTATGCGCAGGCGGGCGAACCATCTCTGAAGGCGTCTCATGTAAACTAGGCCCAGCGGAACCACAATGTGGGCCGATAACATCGTCCCAGGCGTCGCATGACAGGCAGACTGTCACTATGCTGCAGGGTTTGACACGGCGGAGCTGGGTTTGACATGGCAGAGCTGAGCTGATAGAACTTTGGCTCTCAGCTGTGATAAAAGGGCTCTCATTGTAGTTGAGTTTAGCTCCACTTCCAAATAAACAATCATCTAGGACGGACGAACAGAACTTTTTCCCAGTTTATAGAAAACCCCAGGTTTAGCAGGTGTAACACTAGCGTTTTGGTCTGTGCGACCGCTTGCTAACTGGACCGAGCTAATAAGAGCAGATTGTCCAGATAAAAATAATTCTCATTCCTGCCATGTGTAACGACTGCAGAGCCATCTCCACGCATTTTGAGAACATGCTTGGGGTGTTTCAGAATGATGGAAATGTGAAAGAATGCATTCTTCATATCCTGATGCATGCTCAATAATCCAGGTAGAAAAATCTAAAAAAGTTAAATCTGGTCCTCTGGACATTCAAAAAACAAAACAAAGCAAATTTAATCCGCAACAACAAAATTAAAGAGGGTGAAGCAGAACAACTCAGAATCAAAGTTTCAGCCTACCTCAGCAATGCCAAACCACCACCTTCCAACATCAGTAGAGAGGAGAGAGATGCACTCACCACTCTTAGCAAAGACAAAAACATCATCATTGATGACATTAAAGTCTGGTTAAAACTAAATTTTCTGAATCTAAATGAAAATAAAACGGAAGTCATCAGCTTTGGTAAATGTAATACCCTTAATGTGCTTGGCCCCTTGGCTTCATACAGCCACTCCAATGTCAGGAATCTGGGAGTTATTTTTGATAGTGCTTTTAAATTTGACAAACAGATAAATACAGTTGTGAAATCCAGTTTCTTCCAGCTAAGACTCATTGCCAAGGTGAAGTCTTGTCTCCCTTTCAGAGACCTTGAAAAGGTGATTCACGCTTTTATTACATCTCGTTTGGACTACTGTAATTCATTGTATGTTGGTTTAGACAAATCATCTTTGCATCGTTTACAATCTGTCCAGAACGCAGCAGCTCGTCTTTTAACAGCAACTAAAAAACATGAACACATAACTCCTGTCCTGGCTTCTCTCCACTGGCTTCCTGTCCACTTCCGAATTGATTTTAAGATTTTATTGCTTGTTTTTAAAGTCTTAAAAGGTCTGGCCCCGTCATATTTATGTGATCTCATTAACATTTACACTCCAGTAAGAGCACTCCGGTCTACCAACCAGTTCCTCTTAGATGTCCCCAGATCCAAACTGAAATCCAGAGGTGATCGGGCTTTTGCGGTTGCTGCTCCAAAACTGTGGAACAGTTTACCTGAGAATTTAAAGACAGCTCAGACTGTTGAGACTTTTAAATCTTTGCTCAAGACTCATCTGTATTCCTTGGCATTTCATCCACGCAGAGTCTGAGAACAAGTTGAGCTGATTTTATTGTTGTTATGTGTTGTTTTTATTGTCAACTTATGTTTTTGAGTGGCACTAGATGCATTTTTACTCTTTTTAAAAAATTTTTAATCTGTCTTAACTGTAAAGCACTTTGGTCAGCTTTTGTTGTTTTTATGTACTATATAAACAAATTGACATTGACAGTGACATCATTCTACAGCAGACAAAGGAAGGTGCACAATGATCTGGAACCAGAAAAATTATCATGAGAAAGTTATGACACTCCTTAGTGACTTAACCACTTATGAAGCTCTGAAAAGAAATCCAGGAAGTGGTTACAAGAAGAAATTGATGGATTGCCTGAAAATTTTTGAACAGGACAAAGCTATTGAACGTTTTCTGTACCACAAACTGTACCCAGCGGAGGCCACACCTAGTCTCTATGGTTTACCTAAAATCCACAAACAAGGTGTACCTTTAAGACCAATTGTTAGCATGATTAACTCTGTCACTTATAATGTTTCCAAATATCTGGTGTCTGTACTCATCCCTTTAGTTGGCAGATCAGAAAATCACATACAGAACACTATGGACTTTGTGGATAAGGTGAGGGATGTCATCATGGAGACTGATGAAACAATGGTCTCTTTTGATGTCACATCACTCTTTACGTGCATTCCTGTTGATGATG
>NC_056502.1:46540239-46553292 GCF_014905685.2 Nematolebias whitei
GGAGGTGACCCTGAAAAGGACGTCAAGGCTCTCTTTTCTACCTCCTCTATGTACAGGTTGGCAACAATAGGAGAAACTGGAGACCCCATAGCACATCCATGTTTCTGCCTATAATATTGCTCCCCATACGTGAAGTAGGTTGCAATGCTGTGATTGCTAGTATCACTCAGCCCTCTGTGAATAGTAAACAGCCATCAGTGTGCTAATGATCCATCGTTAGGCTGATGGTCCTTCTTGAGCATGTGATCAGCTGGTTTTGGTTGTCAGCAGCAAAACTGGTTGATCCAATCTGAGAAGGTGCTATTTAAGAGACTGAGCTGAATACAGCACCTCAGACTGAGGAAGTCTCTCGAATGAGAGACGAAACGTTTCTACATTTTTTTGTTGTTTTGCTTTGTTTTTGTTTTTTTTTGAATGTCCAGAGGACCAGATTTAACTTTTTTAGATGTCCAGCAGTTGTTTGTCAGCATGTGGAATTGCCTCCCCATGATCGAATTACTGAACATGAACAGGTTGAGACTGGGTATCATCCCTCTGGTTTTTTATCTGAACCAGGGAGTGGGAGGAAAAAAAATAAAAAATTTCTCTCCGTTGGGAACTCTGGAAATCACGTTTTTCGTCCGAAATTCCTGAACTTCTGACTGGAGAGACAAGCTCTGTTCTGGAGAAGACAGAACCGTCTCTATAATCCCTCTGAACGGTGGGGGTTGAGCTGAGAACTGCAGCATGTAACCCCTGCTGATCAGACGATCCGTCTATCTGTCCAGTTAACACACTCCCTGAGTAACGATCGGAGAGCGGACACACATTTTGTGTTGTGTCATGTTTCTCATGAACCTCAACCAGACCAAAAAGCCTTACTGCCCTCACTCGCTCCGGAGATTCTCTGGGGGGAACCCAATGGGGGCTCCGACAGAAAAAAGGGCTGTATGTGTGCCTCTGTGCTGAGCCCAGGCTGCCGTCTCACATTACTGCTGAGGTGAGCCGGCGAGCACTGAGAGGAGGCCTGAGCGCTTTCTGAGTGAGACGCTGTTTTGGTGGAGGCTGTAGCTGTCGTGGAGAAAGACGTTTACTCCCACTTTACTGTGAGTGGGCAGAAAACAGCAAAAATTAAAAATGGCCTCTGGCTGAAAACTAGGGATTTTACCAGACTCGGTCTGTTGAAAAAACATCATTTTAGCTGACGTGGCAGACAAGTGTTTTGTGATATTTACTGAACTTCGGTGCCATTTAAAACGCTGTTTAGAAGTTACTGGCTCGTTCTGTGTGGGGAATAAGTGAAGAGAGGCAGCTGTGAGATCAGCTGATCTGACAGTCTCAGACGAAAACTTTACTTTCAGAGGTGTTTCTGTTTTATATCAAAACATACATCATCAAAAAACGCATACCTTCCCCTCAAGGATTTGTTACCTGGTGGAGGGGGCCGGCGGAGGAGTGGAGTGTGAAATTGCTGCTACAGCTGTGGAGTGCCTCTGCTGCCATTACTGGCCAAGGCAGTCTCTCCAGCGGCCGGAGGGGCGGGAGGAGGACTGTGACGTCACCAGATAGTGTACAGTCTCTGAGACCTCCTCGGACCTCTGCGATTTCTCAAGGATGGTCCTGAAGTTGGCCCTGAACAACTCCTCTGGGATGTTGGGGCCCTCCAGCAGGTCTTTCTGCAGCCTCTCGGACAAGGATGGCGAAAGGCGGAACCAGGTGGTCCTCTGGATCATGGTCATCCGGGCGGTGATGCGGGACAGGCAGACCACAGAGATGGCACACATGTTTAAGATGACGTCAGCGGCTTTACAGAGAGAGCTCGTTGTTTCCTCCAGCAGGTCTGCTTCCTCCAGCCTCTTTGAGATGCTGTAGGCCAGCAGAGCGATGTTGTTGTTCGCCGCGACCGCCTGGGATGTGCACTGGTGAGCTCGGTTGGAGAGCTTTGTCACCCTCTGGTCATGCTTTCCTGGAGGGATAGGTTGCCGGTCCATCCTGGAAGTTTTTGCCCCAAGCACCTCTGCCAGGCTTGGCTCCAGGGGAGAGAACTGAGGGGAAAAAAAAACACCCATCGGTAAAACCCCTCCACTCTGGAGATGGAGGCGATGGAGACGGATGTCTTCAGCTTGCCGGGCCCAGCTGCAGCCTCGTTCCAATGTGACGTCACAGCTGGACAGCGAGGCCAGATGGGATCAGGGTGAAAAGCTTGGGCGGAGCCAAACCTTCCCACCAGATCATTCTATCAGGGCGGAGGGAGGCGAGGGACGGAAAGTCCCTTTGTGTTAGCAGCCTCCTGGATTATGCCGAGCAACTCCGAGAGGAGGGCGCTGACAGCTGGGAGCGGTGTGGTCGCCGACGTGGGAAGACCCGAGGTGGCTGAGCAGCCGTTCGACCGCTTTTCTTCTATTATTACGCTTCTAGGAGGGAAGGGGCAGTGAGGTTGTTTCCAGCATCACCTTTCTCGGAAGAGTCATCTGATTCACTGCATGACTCTGCGTCAAAGAAAGGCGGTGGCGGCGTCCCGCGCGTAATGTCCCACCATGGAAAAAAAGACTCAGCGGAGCTGCTGCCCGCATCGCCTTTTTCGAGGGAATCATCCGATTCACCGCGAGGAAAACATGTTAGAAAAGGCAGTGGTGTCGTCCAGCGAGTAGCGGCCCTCCATGGAAAAAAACACTCGGCGGAGCTACTGCTAACTTCGCCTTTTTCGAGGGAATCGGCCGATTCACCACGAGTAAAAAACGTTGGAAAAGGCGATGGTGTCGTCCAGCGAGTAACGGCCCGCCACGGACAAACACTCAGTGGAGCCGCTGCCAACAACGCCTTTTTCGAAGGAATCATCCGATTCACCGTGAGGAAAACACGTTAGAAAAGGCAGTGGCGTCGTCCAGCGAGTAGCGGCCCTCCATAGAAAAAACACTCAGCGGAGCTGCTGCCAACAACGCCTTTTTCGAAGGATTCATCCGATTCACCGTGAGGAAAACACCTTAGAAAAGGTGGTGGCCTCGTCCAGCGAGTAGTGGCCCTCCATGGAAAAAACACTCAGCTGAGCTGCTGCTAACATTGCCTTTTTCGAGGGAACCATCCGATTCACCGCTAGGAAAAAAGGTTAGAAAAGGCGATGGCGTCGTCCAGCGGGTAGCAGCCTGCCATGGAAAAGCACTCCTCAGCACTTACCTTGAACAAGACTGCTCGTCTCTGCTTCTCCTCGGGGAGGAAGAGCTCACCGGGACGGCAGGAGGTTGGCGTGGTGGAGACCCAGGCATCCTTAGCAAAGCTTGTGCCGGTCAAAGCTGGACAACTTTTCCTTCTTCGTTCTTCTGACAGTGCTAGCTAGCTGGCTGAAGAAAAAATGGGAGCCGATTACCCGGTCTCACCATAATTTATACGGACCGGTGTTGAGGCCCACACAGCAGGTGGGTGTGGACAAAAGTCTTCAGTGCTGCGCTGCGCGCGACGGGATAAACCCACTAGCGATAGCATTAAAGGACGAAGCCTATATGAAATAGAACTTGATGTTATTTTTAATCAGGATATGTCTTTTAACCCCTACATTAAAAAAGTTACCAGGGACTTCATGTAAAAAGACTTGCATGGATTTCCTACTGAAACACGGCATATACTTAAATCCTAGTTACAGCCGACCCTATAGTTAGGGTCGGCTTGGGTTTCCTAAGCTATCCTTCAGTTATGCTGCTATAGGCTTAGACTTCTGGAGGGCAAACTGACCACATTTCCTCATTCTGCTGCTGTCCTTACTTGCTCTACTCTACCTGTTTGTATTTGTAATCATTTCTACCTTAACATGTGTTTTTGTCTTTCCTCCAATAGAAAGTACAATTGGACCTGCCATTGTGTATCTGATCCTTCTTCCCGACCTCTCAAACCCAGCCAGTCAAAGCAGATGGCTGCTTGTCCTGAGCCTGGTTCCGCAGGAGGTTTCTTCCTGTTTAAAGGGAGTTTTTCCTTTCCACTGTCTCCTTTGTGCTTGCTCAGGATAGGAGACTGTGATGAAGTGAAGACTCAACACAATCTGCAGGCTTTCTTAGATAGAGAACTCAGTGTTTCCCCTTCCATTATTCAAGAAGGGTGTCCTACCGTCAACCAGTGGTGTAGTCTACGCGATACGCTGGTATACGCCATACACACACTAGAAAAGGTTTGGAATTTCTGTATACCCACTTAAAAGTGCCCAGTGATATGTGACATATCATTGCACATGTCATTATATTGAAATGTCGGGGCAAAATGCGTTGCAAACGCCCTCACAGAACAGCGGTGTCCCTCTTCTTTCTTTTTTTTTGGGGGGGGAGGACAGTCTGCTTGTATTCTGCCAGGCGCGTGTGCCACTTGAGCCCTCCAGCTATGTGAAGCTAGCGGGAGTGATGCAGAGCATCACTGATACTAGGGCAGGTGGGTTTTCAGAATAAAAGTTTAGACCGGATATTTATATTTTAACGTTTCAAAAGTAGTAACGTTTGAAGCCACTAGTTCCAAGTTTTGGGAGCAATAAACAGCAAAACCTTTATTAAACGATTCTTGGTCACATTACATTAAATTTATTTTTTTCAAACAACACAAATTGTAAAAAAACAAAAACACTTCATTTAAAACATTTATATTTACATGAGCCACTTAAAGCCTAAAGAACTTTCATATTTTGTCTAATTTATCCATCCATTATCTTTACCCGTTTATTCCGTTTTGGGTCACGGGGGTCACTGGTGCCCATGTCCAGCAATCACTGTGCGAGGGGCGGGGTACACCCTGGACAGGTCGCAAGTCCATCACAGGGACACATAGAGACAAACGAGACAAACAACCATTCACTCTCTCACTCACATCTAGGGACAATTTAGAGTTACCAATCAGCCTAACGTGCATGTTTTTGGTCTGTGGGAGGAAACCGGAGCACCCGGAGAAAACCCACGCATGCACGGAGAGAACATGCAAACTCCACCCAGAAAGGCCCCTGGACCGGGGGTTGAACCAAGGACCTGCTCGCTGAGAGGCAGCAGCTCTACCAGTTGTGCCACCGTGCTGCCCCTTGTCTAATTTACTTTAACTAAAAATAAAATTACTTATCATAATAAATATGTGTGTGTGTGTGTGTGTGTGTATAACGTATATCCATCCATCCATCCATCCATTCATCCATTATCTTCCGCTTCCTAGAGAAGTGATTCGGGGAAATCAAAATAAACTGATGATTACACTGTACTAACCAGAGTATTTTGGCTTCTAAGCACAGTATACCCACTACAAAAATGTATACTGCACCACTGCTGTCAACAGAACTGAGCACCCCGCTTACCAATTCCCACACCCCCAACGCAACTCCACCCCTTCTGGATGGGGAGTGGAATCAGGGGAGCAATGTACCTGGGGAGCAATACAAACATAGCACTCCACTACCCCCCTCCCCACCCATAATGGCTTCTACCCTGAAGCTGTTAAGACTCATAAATCAGGATTATCACTGTGAAAAAAAATTACTGTAATGTCACTTTGATTGGGGATAGTATGTACTGCTGATTATCCATGCTGCTGATCTCATGCTGCTGTATTCATTCATACTCATCTGCTCACACATACTCATGTTCGTGCTGATGTTTTTCAGCATATTGTTTTGCACTATTAATGTTTAGCCTATTTCTTAGTTTATACCTTGGATCCTTATTACCATTTCTTTTTACAGATTATATTTTTGCTATAATTGGATGTAACTGGGACCCTGTGTACACAATTTTGTTCCACCTCATGTACCGCATGTGATGCGAATGATAATAAAACCTACTCCAACTTGAACTTGAACTTAAATAAACTGAACTGAAAAATAAACAGAATTTTAGTTAGGCATCGAAGGTGATGAGAAGTTATAGAATTACACCATTAGCTTCATAAATTGCAAAACACTAGTTAGTTACCGTAAATATTAAAGACCAAGCATTGTGGGTACCATCAAGAAGGGGCTATTGCCCCCCTGAATCCCCCCCCCACACACACACACACACATACACTGGCACCCCTAAGCAAGGCACTTTCATCCTCTTGAATCCCAAGCTTTAGCTGGGTGATTTTTTTTCTTTACCTTCAAGCTATTTAGGATGTGTAGAACCTCCCAAACATAAAAATATACTTTTTTTAACTCTTAATTTCTTAAAAACCAAATATATATTTAATTTAAAGTAAAACTTTTTTTTATATGTGCCAACACGGGCATACAAGAAGAGTGGAACCTGCAGGAGATGCTGAGAGTGTGTGTGTCAGTCCTTTTAATCTGTATGAAAGACAATTTTTAGCTCCAACACCTGTTCCTAACTGACCTCTTAGTTCAGGGTTAGAGACTAACCTGAGTGTGGGCTCTACTGTCCTGGCCTGATGCAGCTCTTCCTCAGGGTCTCTGAAGCCAGTGAAGCTGTAGTAGCTTTTGTCCCATTTAATAGGTCTGTAGAAAAACAGTCCAGCCTCAGGTGCACTATGAGATGTCTGAGAACTTCCTTTAAGTCCCTTCAAGTGCTCCACAGGCAGGCTGCAGGAAGCCAGAATGTTTATCACAGTGCTCAGGACATCCTGAGTTTGCAAGATGAAACTCACTGATCGAAAACCTGTTAAACAAATTTCATGCTTCAAGATCTCTGAAATCAGAGCCTTACTCTTAAAAAAAAAGAAATGTCTAAACAAACTGTACCTGAGGTGAGCATGTCTGGTTGAACATCACTGTTGTCCTTTGTTTCTCTGACAAAGAAAGTTAGCGTCATGGGCCGGACTGATTTAGAGTCTGACTTCTGAAGGTTTTCCAGATATCCGTTTAATCTCTTTAATGAATTCTCGTTCACTTCCTGTTAAAAAATAAAAATAAAGTTTTTGAAGTGAAGTTGTGGAATAGATGCAACATCCAGAGATTTCTTTCTGAATGTTTGATGTAATTTCATACAGATATGAGGTGGATGAAGGTGATATGAAGAGACCTGAGGCAGGTAACTCCTTTTTGTACCTAAAATTCTGGGAACAGTGACTAAAGCAGCAAAAGCACATTTTGACAAAAGGCTGAACTGACCTGGAGCCTGACAAACTAATGGGCAACAATATGGTGGCTTTTCCCAGTGTTACATCCACAGTGGAGCACTTAGGTTCCTGTTCTAGGAAGCATTCAGTGTGGGACTCTCACAGAGACTGGCTGACCTGAGCATACACAGAGCTGAGTGCAGATACAGAAAAACAGAACCACAAGGGACTGTGCATACACCTCATTAACTCTGACGCGCTTATCATGACCTGCGGTTGGAGAAACGTTGCTGAACCTACAGGTGGTAGATGTTCGTGTTTCAGACATGGTGTTCTTTTTCTTACTCTTAAAATTCCGACACACAAACAAAAAAAGTAAGTTTAAAGATGATATTGAAGGTGGGTTCTAATCATTTGAAACCTGTTTTGCTTGGAAAAAGTTAAAAACTAATTTCTTAGATATCTTGATGCATGCTCAATAATCCTGGTAGAAAAATCCAAAAAAGTTCAATCTGGTCCTCTGGACATTCAAAAAAGCAAAAAACAAAACAAAGCAAAAAAATATATAGAAACGTTTCGTCTCTCATCCGAGAGACTTCCTCAGTCTGAGGTGCTGTTTTCAGATCAGTCTCTTAAATAGCATCTTCTCAGAGTGGATCAACCAGTTTGCTGCTGACAACCAAAACCAGCTGCTCACATGGTCAAGAAGGACCATCAGCCTAACAATGGATCATTAGCACACTGATGGCTGTTAACTATTCACAGGGGGTTGAGTGATACTAGCAATAACAGCAGTGTAAGGGGGGACAGTTGGACCCGGAGGCTCCACCCCTGTTTAATGATGGACGATTTCTTTTCACAAAGATGGCCTTTACACCTCTCTCAAACCATTGTTCCTATCGTTCCTCTCTGTCCAGGATGTGAACATCTTCATCCCTGAAAGAGTGACCGCTGGCTTGGAGATGAGTGTAGACCGCAGAATCCTGGCCTGATGATGTTGATCTTCTGTGCTGGGCCATCCTTTTGGCCAGTGGCTGTTTAGTTTCCCCGATGTAAGACTGATCACAGCTCTCCTGACACTGAACAGCATACACAATATTACTCTGTTAGTGCCGGGGGACTGGATCTTTGGGATGAACCAGTCTTTGCCATAATGTATTTTGGGGTTTAAAAGCCACTGGGACGTTATGTTTAGAAAATAAACGTCTCAATTTCTCTGATACTCCCTCAACATATGGAATGACCACTGGTCTGGGTCTGGGTTCCTCCTTTTCACCTGATGGCTGACTGGAGTCCTGTTTGGTTTCTTCTCTGCTTTCAGGAAGGCCCAGTTAGGATATCCACATTGCTCTAGAGCCTGTCTTGTGTAGAATTTCTCCTTCTGCCTGGCTCCTGAGTTAGTGGGGATGCTGTCTGCTCTGTGATTCAGAGTCCTGATGACTCCGAACTTGTGCTCCTAAGGGTGATGGGAGTCAAACTGCAAATACTGGTCTGTGTGGGTGGGTTTGCGGTACACCTCGGTTTGCAAATGTCCTCTATCAGAGACTGAGACCTCACAGTCCAAGAAAGCCAACCTGCCATTTTTTACATCTGCTCGTGTGAACTTTATGTATTTATCCACAGAGTTGATGTGGTCAGTAAAATGTTGGACTTCCTGAGATTTAATTTTAACCCAGGTGTTATCAACATACCTGAACCAATGACTTGGTGGTGTCCCTGAAAAGGACGTCAAGGCTCTCTTTTCTACCTCCTCCATGTACAGGTTGGCAACAATAGGAGAAACTGGAGACCCCATAGCACATCCATGTTTCTGCCTAGAATATTGCTCCCCATATGTGAAGTAGGTTGACTGCAGGCACAGTTTCAAGAATTGACACAGTTGTTCTGTGGAAAGCGTGGTCCTGCTGCTCAGAGTGGTGTCTGATTTTAATCTTAAACTGACCACCTCTACTGCATCATCAACAGGAATGCACGTAAAGAGTGATGTGACATCAAAAGAAACCATTGTTTCATCAGTCTCCATGATGACATCCCTCACCTTATCCACAAAGTCCGTGGTGTACCTGTATGTGGTGTTCTGAGCTGCCAACTAAAGGGAAGAGTACAGACGCCAGATATTTGGAAACATTGTAAGTGACAGAGTTAATCATGCTAACAATTGGTCTTAAAGGTACACCTTGTTTGTGGATTTTAGGTAAACCATACAGACTAGGTGTGGCCTTCCCTGGGTAAAGTCTGTGGTACAGAATACGGTCAATAGCCTTGTCCTGCTCCAAATTTTTCAGGCAATCTATTAACTTCTTCTTGTAACCACTTCCTGGATCTCTTTTCAGAGGTTCATAAGTAGTTAAGTCACTAAGGAGTGTCATAACTTTCTCATGATAGTTGTAGTAAGTCAGGCCAGCTTTGCTGTTAGCTTCACTACTAATTAATTATTCTTAAAGCTAGTTCAAGCACAAAGAGTATTGATTGTAAATTACAACGGATTATTTTCTTTTTCGAGTTAAATTAATGCCATGTGACCAAGATAACTGTGAGTGGATTGTTTAATCAGTGACATGAGACGCCATTTTATCTTTGACCCATCAGAATAAATGCGGTCATTTATTTAACAGAATCAAAATTTAACATCAAAACATGTACACATTGATTTGCTGATCTGTTTCTGATTAATAAACTTGTCATGATTTACTAACAAGACAACAGAACATTACTGATTGAGGCCGATTCACCTCTGAAGGCATCTAGATTACTGGCGAATAGAAAAGTTTAAAGAGAAGACATAGATTTAAAGAGGAAGATTGATGAAGGAAGATGGATGTTTGTTGACCAGAATTAACACTCTTCTTTCAACACCAGCTTAACCCCCGGTCCACTTAGTGCGTGACAACTCGTGACATCTCTTCACCTTTGCAGTGGATGGATCAGCTCCAGTATAGAGGTCCCTTTGCACGCTACCTTTCAGCGTCTTCGGTCAGGGTGGCTGGTCATCGTCCAAAGTCATGACGATGTACTCCGTTCAACAGAACAAGCTTCTTTCGAAGTTGTAGGGCGTTACGCCCGGGTGAGTTCACAGCGACTGTGACTCCGCTGGGATGGACGGACCCTTGTCTCATGGTCAAATCCATCAGCTATTGATTAAATCTGAAAGTTCCTTAGGAACCCTCAGTAAGACTCCAGTCAGAAATTCCACTCAGAAGTGGAAGACTCCTGGGAAGACTTCATAGTGGAAGAACTGAAAGACTTCAAAGACTCGAGGAAGACTGAAAGAAGACTGAATAGTCCCAGGAAGTGTTGACTTTTTAAAGAGTACTCACTTCCTGTCACTTGGTACTTCCTGATTGGTTGAAACAACCAGCAGGGGCGGTGTTTCAGTGATGTCAGAGGGTTATTAAAAGTCAATAGACAGCAGAAATGTTTAAGAACGGTTAGTTACAGACGAGAAAAAATATTTTGAAGAAGTGAGAAACTTTGCAGGTGCCAGCTTCTTATTTACTGTCTGAGAGTTTTCAAACAAGGCACTTCGTTCTCATAACTTGCTTTCTGACTTCTGACCGACATGCCTTACTTCTGACCGACATCAAATCCACTAATTCAGAAAGAAGATCAAAATGCACAATTACTTTGTAAATAGACATTTAACTTGATTTCCAAGTCTAATGAGGTTTAAAAATCATTAATACTGTTTCACAGTTGATTTAAATGAGTGGTTCACTTCAACATTTAGAAATGGTTTGAACTAAACACACTTTGGATTATCAAGATATCTTAAAATAGTAATGATAATGTAAAAAGGAAGAGTGTTCTTTCAATTTATTAATTCAGGATACAATTAAATAGTCTCTTGATGAGATAATTTGTATTTCTAGATTCAGATCAATGAAATAACAGTTCTTGTCCCCTGAAAGTCTTCAGAGACAGGTTGAGGTCGGAGGCCTAGTTCACTACATAGTCTTTCTGGTTCAAAATCACTGTGCACCTTCCTTTGTCTGCTGGGAGAATGATGATGTTTTTGTCCTTGCTAAGAGTGGTGAGTGCATTCCTCATTTGGACATTTGCAAACCGAGGTGTACCGCAAACCCACCCACACAGACCAGTATTTGCAGTTTGACTCCCATCACCCTTTGGAGCACAAGTTAGGAGTCATCAGGACTCTGTATCACAGAGCAGACAGCATCCCCACTAACTCAGGAGCCAGGAAGAAGGAGAAATCCTACACAAGACAGGCTCTAGAGCAATGTGGATATCCTAACTGGGCCTTCCTGAAAGCAGAGAAGAAACCAAACAGGACTCCAGTCAGCCATCAGGTGAAAAGGAGGAACCCAGACCAGTGGTCATTCTATATGTTGAGGGAGTATCAGAGAAACTGAGACGTTTATTTTCTAAACATAACGTCCCAGGGGCTTTTAAACCCCAAAATACATTACGGCAAAGACTGGTTCATCCCAAAGATCCAGTCCCCCAGCACAAACAGAGTAATATTGTGTATGCTGTTCAGTGTCAGGAGGGCTGTGATCAGTCTAACATTGGGGAAACTAAACAGCCACTGGCCAAAAGGATGGCCCAGCACAGAAGATCAACATCATCAGGCCAGGATTCTGTGATGTACACTCATCTCCAGGCCAGCGGTCACTCTTTCAGGGATGAAGATGTTCACATCTTTGATAGAGAGGAACAATGGTTTGAGAAAAGAGTAAAGGAGGCCATCTTTGTGAAAAGAAATTGTCCATCATTAAACAGGGGTGGAGGCCTCCGGGTCCAACTGTCCCCCTCTTACACTGCTGTTATTGCTAGTATCACTCAACCCCCTGTGAATAGTAAACAGCCATCAGTGTGCTAATGATCCATTGTTAGGCTGATGGTCCTTCTTGACCATGTGAGTAGCTGGTTTAGGTTGTCAGCAGCAAACTGGTTGATCCACTCTGAGAATGTGCTATTTAATAGACTGAGCTGAATACAGCACCTCAGACTGAGGAAGTCTCTCAGATGAGACAAAACGTTTCTATATTTTTTTGCTTTGTTTTGTTTTTTGTTTTTTTGAATGTCCAGAGGACCAGATTGAACTTTTTTGGATAATTTATTTAGACTTACCCGTTCTCTGGGATATTGACCGAAGAAGTCTGGATGGACAGCAAAGTAAAACGGTCGTAGTGCGTTGACAGCCTCTGCCCCCGACAACGTTCTGTGGTGGGTGAAACGTGTGACTAGCTGCTTCCTCTGAGACCTACACACAAAAACACTCATGTTAGTGATCAGACTCAGCCTTCTGCTGATCATGAATGCTGCTGCCAGAGCTCTGATAAGACATCATATTTCTCCAGTCTTAGCTTCTCTCCATTAGCTCCCTGTCAAATTCAGAATCAACTTTAAAATCTTACTTCTAACCTTCAATGTGAGACATTCAACAACCTAGCTCCATCTTATATAATAGATCTTAGTGTTCCATATTTTCCTAACAGAGCACTTCGCTGGACTGGAGACCTGTCCAGGGTGTCCCCCGCTACTTCCACAGTGACTGCTGGACATAGTAAATGGTTAATGGACTGTACTTACATAACGCCTTTCTATCTTATTTCAAGATACTCAAAGCGCTTTACACTACAATCTGTGTCGTCATTTACCCATTCATACAGCACTCTACTAGATCTCCACAAAGCTAATTGAACAAATCATTCTAATGAGACTAATCAGTGCTTTAGATTACATTCACACTGATGGGACACACATCAGAGGTAATGAAGGGTTCAGTGTCTTGCCCAGGGACACTTCAGCATGTGACTGCTGGTGGATTTGAACACCCAACTCTCACATTGGAGGACGACTGCTCTAACCACTCAGTCACAGCCACCCAACCACAGCTGCCCATATGGGCACCAGTGACCCCCTGCGGCCCAAAAAATGAAAAAGCGGGTAAAAGATAATAAACTAGTCTCTCGTTTATCGAGAGGGATCCGTACCCTGAAGCCCCACAATAAGTGGAAAAACCTCGAAGTAGGAATAGGAGTACAAGTAGTAAGTAGTTTATTTTAGTATTTTAATAATTAAAAAAAAAAGAAAACAAATATGTAT
>NC_056502.1:46553392-46556735 GCF_014905685.2 Nematolebias whitei
TTCTTTTTCAGAAACAGATCCTGTCTAACTCTGAAAGCTAGGAAACATCTTGTAACTGTGACTTTCCTTCCCTCCAGTGACTACGGTGACATTATTTACATGAACATTCCTACAAGCACTCTGCAGATGCTCCCTATCATGGTGCACCACCATTGCACCCTGCATTCACTGGTTAACTGGTCATCATTAACTTCATGCAAACTCTCTCACTGGTACATTTTCATCTTTAAATCACTTCTGGGTCTACTGCCTTCATACATCTCCTCCTATATGTCACTGCGTGAGTGCAGCTACAGTGTACAATGTGTTTGTATTGTATTAAACCAGGTTAATTTTAACTGGATTTAAATCTGGATTGGTTTGGAATTAATAGGCATTTGATTGGAGATTGGAATAAACTGAACCTGCCTATTTTGTTTATATGACCCCTGAAATGATTTCTGTTGTGAATTATTACACCACATGTTCCAAGTTTACTTAACTAGACAAGAAAAGGAGTCAGATAACATAACCATAAAGTTCATTAAACAGACTGAAACATTCTTAACCATCAGTAGCCATGACACATTTAAATCCCCAAGAATGACATGTTCATTCAATAACATACTGTATGATATAATGATCACAGCCAAGAAATGTTCTTGGAATCAGTAACATAAAATAATTTTCTCCACCCTGTATACAAATAAAGTAACTTGCGGTGTTACCTAAGGGTCCATCTCAGGAGGGAGTTGATGGACATATCTGCTGACTGAAAACAGTAGAGGTTTGTTATCACAGCCTGTGAAAGCAGTGCTCGGGTTCTGACATCAGCAGATGTTCCTGCATCTGTCAGAAACACAGTACAACATTCACATCACCTTTGCACTACAATCAGTGAAATACAAAAAGGATTAAAGATGAAGTTTACATGCAGTGTGTGGAAACATCCAGTGTAAACTGCACACACGCCCCCCCCCCCCCCCCCCCCCCCCCCCCCACCCCACACACACATATCTATGAATTGATTTATGGAACAATAGACTTTACATTTTCTCCAAGAGTTTCTCCAAGATGGCGCCGGTGTGTAGGGCTGCCCGTCTCTCGCTCTCTGCTTGTATTTTATTTTTGTTATTTTTACAATGGTTTATGCAGTGTGCCGAGTCATATTTTCAGTATGATCGTCGGGCACTTTTGGAGCTCCGTACTTTTGCTGAAATTCCTGCGGAGTTTTTGAACAGCGGCCAGCACTCTCCCCCACCGGTCCTATCTGAGATTCCTGCGTTCCTTCTGCGTGACCCTGGCCTTTCTCCATGGAGGAAACGTCGCAGACGTCGTGGGAAGCGTGCAGGGATTTTGGTGAAACTGAGGCAAAGAGTGGATTATTCTTTCAGGACTCGCTCTGGATCTGATCATCTCCTCTCTGACCCGTGGTGCTCCCGGGGCCCGGCTGCTGGCCAGCTGCCCGCGCGCTCAGGCCATGGAAACACCTGGAGTTGTTTACCTGTGCGCCGCACCAGCAGACCAGGAGGAGCTGTTCTTCATAACCTTCGCCCGCGTCTCCATCCACGGCTGTGCCTGTGTTGGACAATATCAGGATGTGTTTAATCAACGCAAGGTCTGTTTCCAACAAGACGTTTATCCTCAATGACTTTTTTAAAGATGAGGAGTTGGATTTTCTGTTCGTCACGGAATCTTGGATTTCTGATGGTGAGTCCAGCGCCTTGGTGGAATTACTACCACTGGACTGTCTGTGTTTCAATGCCCCGCGGCCATCAGGTCGGCGCGGGTGGGGATTATTAACAGTTTTTAAAGCAAACTTTGCCTGTAAACAGTTGTCCATCCCGGTGTCCCGCGCCAGCTTCGAGCTGAGCGCCTTTGAACTTGGACACTCTCCTACGGTTCTGTGTGCGCTCGTCTACCGCCCACCTCGTTCTAAGGACTTCATAAATGAATTCTATGACTTTTTGGCTGATATCACACAGAGATACACTCACTTTTTGTTTATTGGTGACTTTAATTTGCATGTGTGTTGTCAGGAGAAGCCCTTAGTGAAGGACTTTCTGGATTTATTGGACTCTTTTGGCTTAGCTCAGCAGGTGAGCGGCCTCACCCAAGAACATGGTCACACGCTGGACCTCGTTTTAACACGCAATGTCTCTGTTTCTAATTTGAAAATCGGTGACAATGTTTTTTCAGATCACATGCCTGTATTGTTTGACTTCACCCCCCCTTGTCCTACTGCTAAGACGCGCGTTCCTGCACGTACGCATTCCATTAACCGTTTCACTGCTGCTCGTTTTAATGAAGGTTTTAATTCTGAGAGGATCGAACAGTTCCCGGTGTCTCTTACTACTGAGGAGCTAACCTCTCAGTTCAACTCTGCCTGTTTAAATGTTCTGGACCATGTTGCTCCCCTTAAGACCAGAAAAACGAAACTTAAATCAGAGCCTTGGCTGAATGACGTCACACGAGCCGTTAGGCGGCAGTGTCGCAGAGCTGAACGAAAGTGGAGGAAGGACAGGCTCCAGGTGTCTTTTCAAATGTTAAGGGAGAGTTGGCGTCACTATCAGAAAACCGTTAAAGCTGCCAAATGTAAATTCTTCTCTGATTTAATTGTCTCCAACTCCCACAACCCCCGAGTTCTCTTCTCCACCCTGAACTCAGTTCTACACCTCAGTGAGCCTTCACCTCTGGAAGCCTCAACTGAGCTGTGTGAAAACTTCCTCCATTTCTTTTTAGAAAAAGTGGCAAACACCCGGGCACTCATTTCTCCACCAGCTCATGATCTGTCTATCCCATCTCAGTGTGTGGCTGTGTTTCACCACTTTGAGCCCATCTCTCTGTCCTCTCTGGAGCAGGTAATGTGCAGCATGAAGCCATCTGGTTCCCCCTTTGATGTGGTCCCCCCTCGACTACTAAAGGAAGTTTTTCCTACCCTGGGTCCTTTTATTCTCGCTATTCTGAATAACAGTTTATCCTTAGGTGTGGTGCCAAAAACTTTTAAACATGCTGCTGTCCAGCCCCTCCTGAAAAAACTTAACCTTGACCCCTCAGTCATGCCCAACTTCTGGCCTGTCTCCAGACTCCCATTCACCTCTAAACTACTGGAAAAAATTGTGGAGTCTCAGTTGAAACAGTTTTTGGGGGATCACGCTATCCTAGAGTTATTCCAATCTGGCTTCAAATCTCGCCATAGCACTGAAACTGCTCTACTGAAGGTTTTTAACGACATTTTCATTTCCACAGACGCAGGTGATTCTGTGCTGTTGGTCCTATTGGACCTTACATCTGCTTTTGACACCATCGACCACAAGATCCTCATTTCTAGACTGGAGCAGTGGGTGGGCATCACAGGGTCAGC
>NC_056502.1:46556835-46567224 GCF_014905685.2 Nematolebias whitei
CAAAGATTTCAGTTCGGCATCGACCGCACTCCAGTGGGGGGTACCGCAGGGGTCCATCCTCGGTCCCCTTCTCTTTTCTTTATACCTGCTGCCACTAGGTGCTATCTTCCGCAAACACGACATACCCTTTCATTTCTACGCCAATGATTGCCAAATTTACTTCCCCCTGAGGCACAGAGGCACACGCTCTATTCAGCCTCTTCTTGACTGCCTGGCTGACATCCGGGACTGGATGGCTTTAAACTTCTTAAGCTTCAATGAGAAGAAGTCTGAAGTCATGCTCTTCCATCCCAGTGGCTCACTCATGAACCATGACATTGACCTTTTCTCTCTAGCCCCGCTAGAGAAACAAAAGGTCACTAATCTGGGGGTGATAATGGACCCGTCCTTAAAACTCAACAGTCACGTAAACATGATGGTAAAATCCTGTTTTTTTCAGCTGAGACGGCTGTCTAAGCTGAAGCCTATACTCTCCAAAAAGAACCTTGAGACAGTGATCCACGCCTTCATAACATCTAGGCTTGATTACTGCAATTCACTTCTGTTTGGAATCAGTCAGTCCTCCATTGCTCGTCTACAACTGGTCCAAAATGCTGCAGCCCGATTTTTAACTGGTACAGGCTATAGAGAGCACATCACGCCTGTTTTGGCCTCCCTGCACTGGCTACCCATTCACCTTCGGATCCATTTCAAAATTCTCATGTATGTTTTTAAATCACTGAACAGTTCTGCCCCATCCTATCTCACTGATCTTCTGCAGCCATATGTCCCACCGCGCTCTCTGAGGTTAGACCGGGCCAGTGATGACTTCAGCCTCTCCAGTCAGTCTTGTCGTTTGTCACCGGGGGAGTCTCTCATGCTGTCGGGTGCGGAGCTGACGTGCAGAGAAGCGGAGGACAGCGCTGTGTGGTGCTCGAGAGAAGTTCGGAGTTTGCATCAGAGTTGCTGCAGGCCTCCATCCAAACTCACCTGGATAATTATTTTTATTCCGGATCACGCTGTTGTCCCCTGTTGACCTGAAATGGGCTAGGACCATGCCTTTCATTTCAGGAAGATTTTCTGGCAGCTCGCTCTGCTGTTTGCTGCTAATTATCGGTTTCTGCCTGTTAGTTTTAGACCCAGCTTCTGTTTCTCATGGGAGCATCCATCCATCTTCACAGTGGGGACGGAGCACCCCTCAGCCCAACTCAGACTGCAGTTGGGCAACCTTGTCAGACTTGTTTGTCCATTTGATTTGTGACACTTTATGGTCTGAGACTTTTCTGCACCATTCATATTATTGCCATAATTTTCAGATCTCAGACTATCTGGAGTCACTGATTCTTAATACACCTGGATCTGCCCATCACTGCAACTTTCACTGTTTTTGGGTTCTGAATGATCGCATCTTCATTAATGTTTCTCATGGTTGAATATCCATCCATCCATCCATTATCTTTACCCGTTTATTCCATTTTGGGTCACGGGGGTCGCTGGTGCCCATGTCCAGCAATCACTGTGCGAGGGGCGGGGTACACCCTGGACAGGTCGCAAGTCCATCACAGGGCCACATAGAGACAAACGAGACAAACAACCATTCACTCTCTCACTCACACCTAGGGACAATTTTAGAGTTACCAATCAGCCTAACATGCATGTTTTTGGTCTGTGGGAGGAAACCGGAGTACCCGGAGAAAACCCACGCATGCACGGAGAGAACATGCAAACTCCACCCAGAAGGCACCTGGACCGGGGTTTGAACCAGGGACCTGTTCGCTGAGAGGCAGCAGCTCTACCAGTTGCGCCACCGTGCTGCCCCATGGTTGAATATTGGGGGCTAATTGTCACACTATTAACTCCTGTAATTACATATCAGTCACGAAAAACTCAAGAAAATGTCTGATAATAATGTTACTGTTCTCAGGGATTTAGCCCAACCTAGGACCCCCCATTAATTACAGCACACCAAATGACTTTAAAAACATGTCAGGACTTCATTTTCTGCATGTAAACGCATGTAGCCTTCTGAGAAAACTTGATGCCTTGAAAATTCTGGTCAATTCTTCTGGGGTAGATGTAATCTTCATCTCTGAAACCTGGCTCAACAAATCTGTACTGAATAGTACCAATGGATTTAACATCTACCACTGTGAAATAGATTTCTATCTGTATTATATTTTGTTATGTTACTGAAAGTTGTGTACACCTATGGTCTGCAGTATAAATGCACATTAAACCAATGCAGAACCTTTATTTCTCGGTTTTTGTTTCCAGTAGGAAGGAGTTTTAGTTACACGCCTGCACTCTGCAACAAGCCTGACACTTGATTGTTTACATCAATGATGGCAGTATTATTGGCTGAGAGGCTGGTCACGTGGTAAGAGTAGGCTGTCCTACTGATGATGACACCAAGGGGTGTGACCAGTTTCTGAAGAAAAATGTGATGCACTCTGTAAACGAGGCGGCTGTTCAGGTGAAAGGGGCAGACGTCATGTGAGTTTGTGACTTCCACTCATCTGTACAATAAACCTGCAATAATACTGTGCACATTTGTTTCAGAGCCTACTTCAGACCTTTGAATAACGCTTACAATTGGTGACCCCGACGTGATGGGTCTTGAAGCAGGAACGAGGTGGGAGTGGTTGTGAGCTTCCTCCATCGTCTGGTCAGCTCCATTTGCAGTTTCAACAAGATGCCTTCTCATTCAGGTGAGCAGAACTCTTTATCCAAAAATTTCTGCCATTGGTTACACTAAATTTTAAGCTTGACTGTGGATGGTGTTTACTTTCGATGGGCTAATATTTACCGTAGACTTTCTGCGGTTTTAAGCAGCTAAGGTTAAACTGTTGTTGTTTTTGTGTGTCTTTCTTTGCAGTGTTACTATTGTACATGTAAGTTGAAAGCACATAGTCACACATAGGGATAGTTAATAAGTGCCTTAAATTTCGTTTGCCCTTGTTTTACTAGGCCCCTTTACGTGTCCTTGTACCGTCCACGGACACTAGGACGCATTATGAGCTCCCGTCTTCGGTGTACTGATGGGTGTTTATCCGCCGGGTCTTTTGTCTGGGTTTGAGGTGCTCGTGGGTTCGCTGTCCGAGTTAGCTGATAACCTCCAGGTGCTCGTGGGTTCACTGTCCAAGTTAGCTGATAATCTCTAGGTGCTTGTGGGTTCGCTCTCCGAGTTAGCTAATAATCACTAGGTGCTCGTGGGTTCGCTGTCCGAGTTAGCTGATAATCTCCAGTTGCTCGTGAGTTCGCTGTCCGAGTTAGCTGATAATCTCCAGGTGTTCGTGGGTTTGCTGTCCGAGCTAGCTGCTAATATCCAGGTGCTCGTGGGTTTGCTGTCTGAGTTAGCTGCTAATCTCCAGGTGCTCCTGAGTTTTGTCGTGGGGTTACTGAAATGAGTTCCTCCGTAGCTGATTTTGTTGTTTATTTTATGGTCTGACACTCGTGCTCGTATTTGGCTGGGTATGGACGTCGGTTGTGCGCTTTAAAATTGTACTAACGGGTTCATACTTCTGAAGATTTTGCCTTAGACAACACCTTCCTCCGCATGTAACCCCCCCCCCCCAAAAAAAAACATAATTACACAGTAAAACCTAACTCCCAGTACCTGCTTGAGTTTCCTTTTTGTGTGCAGACGCACAACAAGAATAATTACATACATAAATTAATAAATACACATAATAAAGAGCCATCTCCTTTTAAAATATAATAATCAAAAAGGGCACAGGGACAGATTATTTATTTTTCATACATGTGTGGGTGGATTTTATAGCAATAGGTGTTTTTACAGTCCAGAGACTGAACATTGCTGTTTTTCTGTCTTGGGGTGGAATACATAGATAAGGGTTAATGTTTATTGTTATTATTTTTGTGGTGTTTCAGAGCAAGTGAATTAAAACAGTCAGTGGATGGATTTGAATCCCAGTGGACAAGCGGATCGTGTTAGACGGTCTAGAAGCTTCTTGCCCAGATCTGCTGACTGGATGCTGTGTCATTTATCATTATGACTGACAAGTATTTGAATGACTGGTCTCACTGTAAACCGGGGTCTTTGGGCTCTGTATTAGATGAGGTTTGGTATAAATGGAGTCAGAAGGTTTCAGAAAAAGAAATTTCTTATGAGAAAAGTCAGATGGTCAGGTGGGTAAAACTTATGAGAGAGAGGGGTATGTTCGGGCCTTTTCAGGATCCACCTCCATCTATTCCATGGATTAATACATTTTTGATCCAAGCTGATAAGGCATGTAGCCTGGCCATGGAAGACAAGCTTGGTGTCAGCCTTAGCAGAAAAAGTATAGAAAGTGGCAGAAGGCAGATGAATTTAACAGGAACTGTAGATTGTTTTTAGATGAAATGGCTCCCATGATTGTTGCTCTGTAAAGTGCGAAACAGATGCCTGCAGTGTGCCTCCAGTCTGATTTATTGCGTGCCGATAAGCTTTCTATCTTGGTGCCTGGTATGGCTGACAAAACTCCTTCCACTACTCCTTCCGAGACTTTGGAAGTGGGTGTTGGCCCCCCACCCTATGAGTCCAAAAGTCCTTATGCAGCTGTTAATCAACTGCTCTCAGACGTACAAAAACAAATGCCTCTTAGTGAAGTGATGGTTCGTTCTATGGGAGGAGGACACACGTCTGAGGAACCAGCTCAGCCTGGTACCGGTTCTGATTTACTTCTGATAACAGGGGGTGTTTTACAATCTAAATCATTGCAGGATAGTGACATGTTACGGAGTCATGTCCAGCAAATTATGGGAGACTTTTCCAACCCAGGTGCATCTGCTTTTACTGCTGATAACTGGAGTGGGGGGAGGATGGTTCACAGCCCTCATCCTCTAATCATTCCTTCAGCCAGCAGACACTGGGTCCTTCATATAATCCTGTTGTTCATGGTGCCTGTGCTTCTAAACATCCTGTTGAGGCAGATCTTATTGAATTCAGGCCCTATGGTTCTGAACATAAATTGGAGGATACCCAATCTTCACATGATCGTGTTGCTCAATGGCAGAGACAGAGTACAGATCGTTTAGTTAGGAGTTCGGCAAATGTTCATTCATGTTATGATTTAGCCTCGCCTCCACAACTTATGATGCCTCTGGTGACTTCCACAACAGCAGATGAAGTCTTTCAGCTTACAAGACACGCAGCTGATTAAAGAAAAGTTGCCAGATATTCAGAAAGGTGGAAATGCATGGATTAAGGCCTTTTTAGAAGCCTGTGCTGGAATTGTCCCATACCTGGGAGATTGGAGGAGGGTTTTTACAGCATGCACATCATTTGGGTGCCTGAATGAAATTGAACAGGCTGCTGATACTCGACACGATCCAGATAACAGTACCTTGCAGGAGCATGTACAGGCATTGTGGCCGGTTATCAGGGAGAAATATCCTACTTCTATGAAATCAACAGACTTGTGCGAAATGCCTCCTGCAGTTACAGAGAGAGGCACTGCATATTTGTCTAGAGTGAGACTGTTGTGGGAAAACAAGACTGGCCATGACCCAACTGTTGACCCCACTATACAGTTGTTATTTAGAGGGGCTGTGGAGAGCTCTCTGTCAGATGAGGTCAAGAAATGTTTGGCCTCTGTTGTAGGCCTGAGTAGGATGGATTATGACTTGTGGGCAGCTCACGTTGTACACTTTGTTGACCAACATTTGGATAAGAAAGAGTCGGATGATAGGGAGTTCAGGTCTTTGAAGACTCAACTTGCTAAAGCTCAGTTGAAAGATTTACGTGAAAAGATAAATCTCACTAAAGTAAGTGCTAAACGATGCCTCAAGTACAGCCATCTCTGGTTGTTATGGGTCCTGCAAATTTCTCTGATTATTGGTATCAGCAGAGACCTCAGGGCCCAGTTGTGTTATCACACAGGGGCCGGGGATATAAACGTCCGAAGGGGAAACCTCGGGCCACTGATGTGTTTCTTGTGTGGTGTTTTTGGACATTGGGCTAACCGGTGTCCATCTGCTAATCAGGAGTACTTGAGACAAGAAGTGATACCACTTCAGTACCCATATGATGCGTATCCACCACCACAGACTGCTCCTTCCTTTACTCAGCCTGGCCCTTTACTGGGGACTCGTCATCAGGCTCCAGGTCAGTTTCCAGTTCAATAGGGGTGTCCAGGATGGGCAGTAGGTGGCATCTTGTATCCTGAACCTTTGGTTTCAGTCACCATTAATGGCCGAAATCACATCACAGGATGATGTTGATCATCAGGCCAGGATTCTGCGGTCTACACTCATCTCCAGGCCAGCGGTCACTCTTTCAAGGATGAAGATGTTCACATCCTGGACAGAGAGGAACGATGGTTTGAGAGAGGAGTAAAGGAGGCCATCTTTGTGAAAAGAAATCGTCCATCATTAAACAGGGGTGGAGGCCTCCGGGTTCAACTGTCCCCCTCTTACAGTGCTGTGATTGCTAGTATCACTCAGCCCTCTGTGAGTAGTAAACAGCCATCAGTGTGCTAATGATCCATTGTTAGGCTGATGGTCCTTCTTGAGCATGTGATCAGTTGGTTTTGGTTGTCAGCAGCAAAACTGGTTGATCCACCCTGAGAAGGTGCTATTTAAGAGACTGAGCTGAAAACAGCACCTCAGACTGAGGAAGTCTCTTGGATGAGAGACGAAACGTTTCTAGATTTTTTTGCTTTGTTTTGTTTTTGGTTTTTTTGAATGTCCAGAGGACCAGATTGAACTTTTTTGGATTTTTCTACCTGGATTATTGAGCATGCATCAGGATCTTTTTAAAGACCCCATTATGGATCCAGATATGATATTGTTTTGTGTTGGACACAGTCACCGGAATGAAACGGGAACATTAGTTACTGCCTTTGCTGTTTTGGAAGGAAAAGATGGAGGTTTTGTTGAAATCAAGGCAGAAATTATCACACAGCCAGCTTCAGCACAGTTAGCTGAGCTCAGAGCGTTGACAGAAGCTTGTCATGTAGCAGCAGGAAAAAAGGTGAATATCTACACAGATTCTGCTTATGTTTTTCAAGCAGTATATGTAGATCTTTGCCATTTGAAGAGGAAAGGATTTGTCACTTCTTCTGGAGAGCCAGTCAGACATTTTACCATACCATACCATACCACTTTATTTATAAGAAACTTAAAACAGCTACAAGGCCAACCAAAGTGCTGTACAGACCAAACAACAGGTAACACACAAAGCAAAATACAAAATGAGGTAAATCAGAATATAGACAAAAAAAATGATGCAGATAATGACGACAAACCAGTGTGGAGCATACAGGATCAAAACACAGATCATCTTGTGTTGAAAGCTATTGAATAGTAGGGAGTTTTTAAACGGGACTTGAAAACCGAGAGGGAGGGGGCCTGTCTTGACAAGCAGAGGTAACTCGTTCCAGAGTCTTGGTCCTGCTACAGAGAAGGCCCTGTCACCTCTGCGCTTAAGATGAGTTCCTGGAACTGTGAGGAGCAACTGGTCCGCTGACCTCAGGGAGCGTGGTGGGACATACGGTTGTAGCAAATCAGAGAGATGGGGGGGACACTGTTCAGTGATTTGTAGACATACATGAGTATTTTGAACTGGATTCGAAAGTGAACCGGTAACCAGTGCAGTGAGGCCAAAACTGGTGTAATGTGCTCTCTTTTGCCTGTACTGGTTAAAAATCGGGCTGCTGCATTCTGGACCAGTTGTAGTCGTGCAATGGAGGTCTGACTGATACCAAACAGGAGTGAATTGCAGTAATCAAGCCTAGATGTAATGAATGCATGTATTACTGTCTCCAGGTTATTTTTGGACAATATGGGCTTCAGTTTAGACAGCCGCCTCAGTTGGAAGAAGCATGATTTAACGATCATGTTTACATGATCGTTAAACTTCAGGGAAGGGTCCATTATCACGCCCAGATTAGTGACTCTTTGTTTTTCTGACAGGGTTAGAGCGGAAAGGTCGATGCAGTGGTTTGTGATCGTGTCGTTGGGAGGGAACAACATGACTTCAGACTTCTTTTCATTATGTTGGTATGAAGAAATTTGGTGGGTAACAGAGGAGAAGCAGCAGAGAAGTGTGGAGGACTACAACTCTGCTTCCTGGACTGGACCCTGGGTTGTCAATAATTTGGGGGATAAACAAAATCAGCCATATTTCTAGAAAGAAGAGCGGCTCCGTCCAAAGTGGGATGGATGCCATCTCTCCGCATCAGACCAGGTCTTTCCCAGAAAGAACTCCAGTTATCTATATGCTGGTGAAGATTCTCAGTCATCCAGGACATGACGAATTCAAAAAGCGTTCAATACAAAAACAACTGGACTTTATTTGTAACAGAAGACGTTTCGCTCCTCATCCGAGGAGCTTTCTCAATTCAAAGAGCAGAGAGTGAGAGATTCAGGTTATAAGGCTGAGTGAGATAAGACACACACACATATGTAGATTGGCAATTCACACCTAAACAACCTTAACAGTAAGAGTCTTTTGTTCCTCAAATTCACAGACGAGGCCCCTCTGTTTCCATCAGGTGTGAAAACCGGCTGGGAATCTGTTTTAAAGTTGCATTATAGGTTTTTGAAAGTGGAAATCTGAGGCCTCCTCCTCTGTTAAATATTGCGTATCAGAGAAATTCAGAAGGATCTTCAACAAACACAAGATCCCAGTACATTTCAAACCCAGCAGGACTCTCAGACAGAGGCTGGTCCACCCTAAAGACAAAACACCCATACACAAACAGAGTGGTGTAGTGTATGCGGTCCAGTGCAGCGAGGACTGTCCAGACCTCTACAATGAAGAAACAAAACAGCCTCTTCACAGACGCATGGCTCAACACAGGAGAGCCAGCTCCACAGGACAAGACTCAGCTGTTCACCTCCACCTCACAGATAAGGGACACTCTTTTGAGGACCAAAATGTACACATTTTGGACCAAGAACACAGATGGTTTGAGAGGGGGGTGAAGGAAGCAATTTATGTAAAAAGAGAAAAGCCGTCTCTTAACAGAGGAGGAGGCCTCAGATTTCCACTTTCAAAAACCTATAATGCAACTTTAAAACAGATTCCCAGCCGGTTTTCACACCTGATGGAAACAGAGGGGCCTCGTCTGTGAATTAGAGGAACAAAAGACTCTTACTGTTAAGGTTGTTTAGCTGTGAATTGCCAATCTACATATGTGTGTGTGTCTTATCTCACTCAGCCTTATAACCTGAATCTCTAACTCTCTGCTCTTTGAATTGAGAAAGCTCCTCGGATAAGGAGCGAAACGTCTTCTGTTACAAATAAAGTCCAGTTGTTTTTGTACTGAACGCTTTTTGATTTCTTTTCATTGAAACTTAAGAAGTTTAAAGCCATCCAGTCCCTGATGTCAGCCAGGCAGTTGAGCAGCGGTTGAATAGAGCATGTACCAATGTGTCTTAGGGGGAAGTAAATTTGACAGTCATCGGCATAGAAGTGGAAGGGCATGTTGTGTTTCCGGAAAATGGCACCAAGCGGCAGCATGTATAAAGAGAATAGGAGGGGACCCAGGATGGACCCCTGCGGAACCCCCCATTTAAGCTCTGCCTCTGCGGAACTAAAATCCTTGATGGAGACACAAAAAATCTTTCAGTGAGGTAAGATCTGAACCAATTGAGGGCTGATCCTGTGACGCCCACCCACTGCTCCAACCTAGCATTGAGGATCTCATGGTCGATGGTGTCAAACGTGGCTGTGAAGTCCAATAGGACAAGCAGCACAGAATCACCGGTATCTGTGAATCTGAAGATGTCGTTAAAGACCTTGAGCAGAGCAGTTTCAGTGCTGTGGAGAGGTTTAAAGCTAGATTGGAAAAGCTCTAAGATGGCACGATCCTCCAGGAAGCACTTCAACTGGGACTCGACTATTTTATCCAGTACTTTAGAAACAAATGGGAGTTTGGAGACAGGCCGGTAGTTGGAAACGACTGAGGGGTCAAGGTTTGGTTTTTTCAGGAGAGGCTGGACAGCAGCATGTTTAAAGGATTTTGGCACCACGCCAGTGGACAAACTACTGTTTACTATGGCAAGAATGGATGGACCTAGAGTTGGAAACACCTCCTTTAGTAGTCGAGGGGGGACCACATCAAAGGGGGAGCCAGAAGGTTTCAAGCTGCACATGACCTGCTCTAGAGAAGATAGAGTGATGGGTTCAAAATGGTCAAAAGGAGCTACAGATTGAGGTGGGATGGATGGGTCATGAGTTGGAGCGGAAATGAGAGCCCTGGTGGTCGATATTTAAAAAAAAAAGAAATGTAAGAAGTTGTCGCACAGCTCAGTCGAGGCTTCCAGAGGTGATGGTTCAGTGAGGTGGAGAACAGCGTTTAGGGTGGAGAAGAGGACACGTGGGTTGTGAGAGTTTGAGGTAATTATATCAGAGAAGAATTTTGATTTAGCAGCTTTTACTGTTTTCTGATAACGGCGCCAACT
>NC_056502.1:46567234-46578596 GCF_014905685.2 Nematolebias whitei
AGCCAAGGTTCTGCTCTGAGTTTTGATTTTTTGGTTTTAACAGGTGCAACATGATCCAGAGTCTTTAAGCAGACAGAGTTGAACTGGGATGTCAGCTCCTCAGTGGTGGTGAGAAACACCGGGGGCTGAATGATCATTTCAGAGTTATAAACATCTGTGAAATGTGTGGCAGTGAAGTGGTTAATGGTCCAAGTGCTACATGCAGGAATGCACGGCTTAGGAGTTAGATGGGGGAGGGTGAACTCAAACTGGACTGGCATGTGGTCTGAAAAAACATTATCACCAATAACAAGATTACTAACAGTCACATTACAAGTTAAAACAAGGTCCACTGCATGTCCACGCTCTTGAGTTAGATTAAATGAGTCCAATAAATCTAAAAAGTCCTTAACCAAGGGCTTCTCAGGACAGCACACGTGCAAATTAAAGTCCCCAATAATGAAAAGATGCTCATATTTTGGTGTGATTTTAGCCAAGAAGTCAGAAAACTCATTTATGAAATCCTTAGATCGAGGTGGGCGGTAGACAAGTGCAAACAGTCAGTGCAGACAGTGTCAGAGGTGAATGTCTGAGTTCAAAGACACTCAGCTCAAAGACGCTCAGCTCAAAGCTGGCGCGGGAAACTGGGATGGGCAGTTGTTTACAGTCAAAAGTTGATTTGAATATTGTTAATAATCCACCACCACGCCGGCCTGATGGCCGCGGGGTGTTAAAATACAAACAGTTCGGTGACAGTAATTTCTTCAAGGCGCTGGACTCAACCGGAGACATCCAAGTCTCTGTGATGCACAGAAAGTCCAAATCATGCTCTTGAAAGTAATCCCTGATGATAAAAGTTTTGTTGGTAACAGATCTTGCGTTGACCAAACACATCCGGATATTGTCCAAAGTGGAGCCAGCAGCGGTGGAGTTAGCGCGCGCTAATGGCCGCAGGTTTTCAATAACAGCCCCTCCAGGTCGGTCTGAGCTGCGCACCGGCTGACAACTCCCGCTGGTTACCTGGTCCGGGCACACGGGAGAGGAAGATGCAGCGCGCAGAGCTTTCAGCTTCACCAGCTGACCAGCACGTTTTCCCCGGTGTCTGAAGCAAAATCTCCGGGCAGGGAAGTGAGGAGCACAGCGAAGGTAAGCTGGCACGTCCACCAGCAGGGGGGGAGGGGGGTCCAGAGGTACACTGATAATGGTCCAAATAAGCGACTTCAGTGCCAGAAAAACGAAGATTCAAAAGTTGTTGACTGTCATACACCAGCAGAGAGTTGATGTCACAGATGTGAAATGCAAAAAACAAAAATAATCGAAACACCATCAGCAGAGGTGGATTGCAAGCCATGTACACGGGTGCCATCTTACCAGAAGCATGAATATGATATTGGGATTACAGGAACGGCTCTAAAAGGGTTTAAATCATATCTATCTGATAGATTCCAGTTTGTAAATGTAAATAACAAATCTTCTTCATACACCAAAGTTAGTCATGGAGTTCCTCAGGGCTCAGTGCTTGGGCCAATACTCTTTACTTTATATATGCTTCCATTAGGTAAAGTTATTAAACAGCATGGGATAAATTTCCATTGTTATGCTGATGACACACAATTATAATTGTCCATTAAACCCAATGAGCTACTTAGACTACAAGCATGTCTTAAAGACATAAAAACCTGGATGACCCTTAATTTTCTCCTGTTGAACACAGACAAAACTTAGGTTTTGATTTTTGGACCTGAGCACCTTAGGAATTACTTTTTCATTCTTTCTCCCTCCTTAGATGGCATTATCAATCAACCTTTATTTATACAGGTAAATCCCATTGAGCCTCGAGGACTCATTTACAAGAGAGACCTGATTTCAACAAAGAAAGATGACAACAATGGACAACAGCAACAACAATAAACAGTTATAAAAAAGCATACTACAGTTTGTTTTTTTTTTGTTTGTTTTTTAACAAATAGGATGGCTAAAAGGAAAAGGTAACAAAACAAAAAACAGCTAGATTCCAAGACAAATGTAGAAAACTAACAACAGGAACATGTCAGCATTGGACCCTGCCAGGAGTCCAACAGATTCTTAAAGACACTTGGAGAGGTCAAGGTCGAGAGCTTCAAATCTTTTTGTAAGATATTCCAGGAAACAGGAGCGGAATAGGAGAAGGCCCTTTTGCCTAGTTCAGTCCGCACTGAGGGAACACTGCATGTAATAATGTCCTGAGAGTGCATGCTGTAGCTGCACTCACACAGAGACATGTAGGAGGAGATGTATGCAGGCAGCAGACCAAGAAGTGATTTAAAGATGAAAATGTACCAGTGAGAGAGTCTGTGTGAAGTTAATGATGTCCAGTTAACCAGTGAATACAGGGTGCAGTGGTGGGTACGATAATCACAGCCAGTTATGAATCTTAGTGCAGCATAATAGACAGCATCCAACATCTGCAGGGTTCTTGTAGGAGCGTTCATGTAAATAATATCACCATAATCAATTGAGGGAAGGAAAGTCACAGATACAAGGCGTTTTCTAGCATTCAGGGTTAGACAGGATTTGTTTCTGAAAAAGAAACCCAGTTTAACTTTCAGTTTCTTTACCAAGTTTTCCACATGGAGCTTAAAAGAGAGATGTGAGTCGACCAAGATACCCAAATATTTATAGGAATCAACAAACTCAATGGGGACACCATTTGAGGATAAAATCGGAGGAAGAACTGCTGGGACCAACTTCCTATTTGAAAAAAGCATCCCTTTGGTTTTGTCGGCATTTAGGACAAGTTTGAGGTGAAACAAATCAGTCTGGATGATGTTGAATGCAGATTTCAAAAGCTGGAAAGCCTTAGCAACAGTTTTAGCTCGACAATAAACAACTGTGTCATCAGCATAGAAATGTATGGATGCATTAGGGATGTTTTTACCTACATTATTTATGTAGATTGTAAAGAGGGTAGGTCCTAAGACTGAGCCTTGTGGTACACCATTGTTGACTGTTAAATAACTGGAGGAAGTACCATTATGTTGAACACATTGCCTCCGGTCTGAAAGATAGTTAGAGAACCAACCAATGGTGTGTTCTGAGAAACCAATTTCTGAGAGTTTATGACACAAGATGTTATGATCCACAGTGTCAAAAGCTTTAGACAGGTCTAAGAAAAGTGCAGCACAATAATCCTTTGCATCCAGTGCTTCAACAACATCATTAAGAACCTTCAGTGAAGCAGTGGTTGTGCTGTGTTGTTTCCTGAAACCAGATTGATGTGGAGGTAAGATGTTGAATGAGTCCAGGTAATTTTTGATTTGAGAGTTTATCAGTTTTTCTAGAACCTTGGCTAAAATGCAGAGTTTAGAGATTGGTCGATAGTTGTTCAGTGAGGTGGGGTCTCCTCCCTTCAGCAAAGGAAGAACAAAGGCTGTTTTCCAAGTGTCTGGGATGGAGTTTTGTCTTATGGAGAGATTGAAGATGTGGGTCACAGGGACTGTGATGATATGAGCGGCCAGCCTTAAGAAATAAGGAGGAAGTTCATCTGGACCTGCAGATTTTTTAGGATCAAGATCTTTTAACAGTTTATTGACCTCACTGACTGAGAATGGAGAAAAAGAGAATGTGTGATTAACTGAGGATTGACTTGTAGGAGGGATTTGATTTGTAGAAGTTTGGTTATTAGGGGAAGTGGCTGATCTTCCACTAGTAACTGTGTCAAATAAAGAACCAGAAGCAACAAAATGTTTGTTGAGACAGTTCAGGATCTCGTGCTTATTTGACACAGGAACAGAGTTAACGAGAAGTTGTGATGGGAGGTCAGATGATTGGGGGGTGCCTGAGAGAGATTTGATGGTTTTCCAGAATCTGTTAGGGTCATTTAGATTTTTGGAGGTCTGAGATAAGAAATAGTTGCGTTTTGCTGCTTTAACAGCAGTTGTGCATTTATTCCTCATCTGTCGAAAACTCAACCAATCAGTGTCTGAGCCAGTTCTATGTCGTATAAGCTTCGCCCTTTAAGGCTGTCGCTGATGGGTTTATCCCGTTATGCGCAGCATAAGCACTGAAAAAATTTAGTCCACGCCCACCTGCTGTGTGGGCCCCACCCGGTCCGTATAAATTACGTTAAGAGCGGGAAATCGGCTCCCATTTTTTCTTCAGCGAGCTAATATAGCACTGTCAGAAGAACAAAGAAGGAAAATTGTGTAGATGACCAACCTTTGTTAAGGATGCTTGGCCCGGCAGTCGACCTCCGGTCGTCCGGTGAGTTCTCCCCGAGGAGAAGATGACGAATAGTCCTATTCAAGGTAAGCGCCGAGGAATATTTCCCAATGACAGGTCACTACACGCTGGACAACGCCATCTTGTATTTTTTCCTCTTATCGCCGACCCTCGGAGCGAATCGGATGGTTCCTCCGGGATAGGCGTGCTCAGCTGCAGCCCCCGCTGTTTTTTCCCTCCTGGGGAGCGTAGTGTCGGTGGGGTGGGGGCTGAGTGAATGCTCACCCCATCCCACCTCGTTTTCGCATCGGCGATCACACCGCTCCCGTCCGATGGCGCCCCAGGGGTTGTCCGGCGTAACCCAGGAGGAGGCTGACATGAAAGGACCCTTTTTTACGTCCTACGCCTTTCCCGCCAGTTCGGATGATCCAGCAGGAAGGTTGTTTACTGGGCTCCATTCCGGCTCACCGTCTTGACCCATATGGCCTCGCGCTCCCAACAGGATGTCCTACGGGCGAGGCCACAGACGGGTTTTTTTCCTGGTAGATTGGGAGAGTCGGTCCCCAGTCCGCACCCATCACCAGAGTGGAGGGGTTCACCGGGCAGGGCTATCCCTCGGTAACCCCCCTGGAGCCGAGCCTCGCGGAAGCTTCGGAGCTAAGCTGTCCAGGTTGGAGCAGCATCCCGTCCTTCCGGAGAAACACGAACCAGACGGTGACCACGCTCTCCAAGTGGTGTCAAACTCGCACTCGTGGGATGAAACAGCCTCCATCCAACGGCGCTGTGTTGATGTGGCTCACACACACACAGCTGCCCTGTGCTCTCCGGCTCACATCGGTATAAATGTGGACTGCAGGCTGGGTCAGGTGGAGGTCTTCGCTCTCACAAGAGCGACACTCGCCCCACCGAACCACGCGTCCCTCCAGAGAAAACGTGTGCTCCCGCGGAGCTCGCAGCCTTCACTCCAACAGCACGGCGTAGATGAAGTCACGCCCTCCGCCTCTCAACGTTCGCACAGCGACGTCAAACGCGCAGCCCCACAGCGTCATCAGCTGTCACATGCTTTGCCTCAGCACACACCAGCCCACCTGTACATGAAGGTTGGTCCGCGGCCCGAACGCAGCGCACGAGCGTGTTCAGAGCCTTTTTTCAAGGAAGCCTCGCCTTGGGTCATGCAGAAAACATTCCCGCGATGCATGACAGCGGTTTCGAGGGGCGGACTGCTGACGGCCGTACAAAACGTGACGCATCACTTAAACGCACGTTCACTCCACGAACATTACGTAGAGTGGCTAAAACATGCTCGCCGGTCAGATGGATGGACAGGGCGTTATGCAAATAGTTACAAGTTACAGTTTGCAACCCGACCCCCTCCGTTCGGAGGAGTTATAGAAACGGTCCTGTCATCATCAGTCCAAATTTCATCCCTAAATGCAAAAGTCCAAGAGTTTCTGATAAAAGTAATCTCCAGAGTTCCCCAACAGAGAGAAAACACAGGGTTTTATTCACGTTACTTCCCGGTTTCCAACGGACCGGAGGAATGAGACCGATCGTGGATCTGTCAGTTTTTTTTCAACAAGATGATCATTGACAGACCGTTTTTCACATGTTGACAACCAGACAGCTGTTGTACAACATCCAGAGAAACGCATACCGATCATCCCAAAGCACAGAAAATTCCTGCGTTTTTTCTCCTTTCAGGGGATGAAGTATCTGTTACACAGAGCAGGGATGAGAGTTTTTGTTTTACCTGGATGATCTGCTGCTCCTGTCACTCCAGACAGGAGGCGCTGATGCAGGCTCAGGTGTTGACATCACACCTGTCAAATCTGGTTTTTGCCATAAATTGGAAGAAAAGCTCGATTTTTCCCGGCCCAGACAATTGTTTATCTGGGAGTGGAATTAAATTCAACCACCATGAAGGCTCGTTTATCACAAACGAGGTTCGACACTTTTAAAAAGTCAACTCCGCCATGTAGACCTGGCAAAGTGGTAACAGCTATTTCCGTCTTGAAGCTGTTAGGAATGATGTCATCAGTTCACACAGCGGTTCCGCTGGGTTTGTTACACATGAGACGCCTCCACAGGTGGTTTGCGCGTCTGCGTGTGGATCCAGTAACGGATGATCACTGCCCCTCCCTCCGTGAGAGCAGACCTCCGACACTGGGGAAACACCCTGGTTCTGTCAAGGGGAGTTCCCGTCAGCAGACCCGCGTCACACGTGTCAGTTTTCACGGATGCGTCGCTGTCAGGCGGGGGGGGGGGGGGGGGGAGAGACATACCTATCTCAAGCAGTAGGGGCGCTGTGGCCCCACCACACATCAGCCCACATAAATGTCTTTGGAGTGTCGCACAGTACTGAATGTGATTCAACACTTTGCTCCCGTGCTACAGAATCAACACGTGTTGATTCACACAGACAACATGATGACTGCTGCGTACATAACCATCAAGGGGGTGTGCGTTCAGCCCAGATGTTACACATTGCCCAAGCTACTGTGTTGGGCTCACCGAAACCTGCTCTCCATCAGAGCAGTTTACATACCCGGTGTTTTGAACAGAGGGGCAGATGTGATGTCCAGGGGCGGCCCACGTCACGGGGACTGGACTCTCCATCCAGACCTGACGGTTCAGACGTGGCAGAAGTTTGGCAAAGCAGCTGTGGACCTGTTTGCGACACGAGAGAACGCTCAGTGTCAATTATGGTTTTCCCCTGAGCCCGCGGGACGATCCTCCGCTGGGGGTGGATGCATTTGCTGACAGCCCGTGGCCCAAAACGCTTCTGTACGCGTTTCCCCCACTTCCTCTGATTTTACGGTTCCTGAACCGAGTTCAGGAGGAGGGATCGACAGCTCTTCTGGTGGCTCCCGAGCGTGTGAACGCACCATGGTTCCCAGTCATGCAACGTCTGTTGTCGGGTCGTACGTGGAAACTGCCGTAGAGGGAGGTCACTCTCCTTCAAGCAGGAGGAGCGATCAGGAGTTACTCAGAAATAGGTCAGCAACTGTGGGTCTGGCCGCTGAGCGGTCCCGCTTAGAGAGGATGGGTCTCCCGCAGGAGGTAGTGCGCACAATCCAAGATTCACGTGCTGCATTTACCACAGCTCTGTACACATCAAAGTGGACGGCTTTTCAGCGCTGGTGTACAGAGAAAGGTGTAGAGGCCACCTCATGCCCATTAGGCGGCGTGTTGTCTTTTCTACAACAGCTGATGGATAGGAAGTTGGCATTCAGCACGATTAAAACGTACGCTGCAGCCATCTCTTCCTGCCACGAAGGGTTCGGAGACAGAACAGCTTTTAATCACCCGCTGATGGAGCGGTTTCTAAAAGGTGTTCAGAGACGCAGGCCTGCTTCACGCCCACTTGTTCCACAGTGGGATTTAACGCTGGTCCTGCGAGCCCTGATCAAGATCCATTTGAGCCTCTGGATCAGGTTTCACTTAAATTCTTGTCTCTTAAAACAGCCCTGCTGCTGGTTTTAACATCCGCTAAGAGGGTGAGTGATTTATCTGCCTTCTCTGTCGTTCCGTCATGTCTCAGAATTTAGGCTGACGGTAGTTCAGCTGATTTAAGACCAAACCCAGCTTTTATGCCTAAAATCATCACGAGCTCTTTTAAATCAAGAGCAATATCGTTGGAGGGGTTTTTTCCCTCCCCCCCACAGATCAGAAGAAGAAGCATCTTTTCATCTTCTCTGTCCGGTGCGGGCGTTGACGTGTTACATAGTGCGCACAGCTGTAATGCGTCAAACTCAACACCTGTTTGTGCATTATAGAGATGCATCTGCAGGTCGCCCGTTATCCACCCAGCGCTTGTCACACTGGCTGTGTGAGGCCATTTCTGAAGCCTACAAGCATCAGATTTAGAGCCTCCTGTCAACCACAAGCACACTCGACCAGGGTTATCGCATCTTCGACTGCTCTGCATAATGGTATGTCAATGCAGGACATTTGCAATGCGGCTGCGTGGTCAACACCCTGCTCATTCATTCGCTTTTATTTACGTGATGTGACGGCTCGTTCCATGACACATTCTGTCCTTAGTGCTCTAACAGAATGAATATTGTTTTTCATGGAACTCTGTTTAAGCTCACTTCTGTCTGCATGCATTACAGTGTGAGATGTTGTTATCAGTCACAAGTTGTGTCTGTGATTTTGGTTCTATTGTCATTAATCAGTTCGTGACTATTGTTACCAATCAGTTCATTTGATCAATAATCAGTTCATTGTTTTTTGATCTGTCTATACTACTCAGCCATGAACCAGTTGGTTCATGCCCCCCCCCCCCTCTTCTTTTCAACATCCTTTCCCCGTTGAAAATTTTCCGGGGCGTTCATGTTTTTGTCAGTACGCATAGTTACACAACATGCGTCTGTGCATGGCACATAATTACGCAACGCGTAGTTATGCACACGGGGAGCTGAGTGAAAAGATGTTTTTTGGGCAAGCTTCCGCGTCATACTGTGTTCGAATGGACCCAGTGAGGCGAGGACCACATCCGCTTCGCCCTTAACCCATCAGCGACAGCCTTAAAGGGCGAAGCTTATACGACATAGAACGTTGGTTATGTACTGTAACCCCAGATTCTATGAGTATAAGCGTAGCCCTTTAAGCGTCGGGCCTCACTGGCTCCTAAATGGCTGAAGAAAAAGCTATTTTGGGAGCCGATTTCCCGCTCTTAACGTAATTTATACAGACTGAGTGGGGCCCACACAGCAGGTGGGCGTGGATTAAATTTTTTCAGTGCTTATGCTGCGCATAACGGGATAAACCCATCAGCAACAGCCTTAAAGGGCTACGCTTATACTCATAGAATCTGGGGTTACAGTACGTAACCAACGATTTTATCGCTGCGGCCCAAAGATGATCTCTCCTGTGCAGGAGGTCAGCTAGCTCTGGAGTAAACCAGGGGCGGTCTCGTCCCTTTATTCTGAACTGACGAAAAGGAGCATGTATGTTCAGGAAATAAATGAAATTATTATGGAAATAGTTCCAAGCGGAGTTCACGTCATCAGTTAACAGAATACGATGCCAGTCAAAGTGAGACAGATCCCAGAGGAATGACTGTTCACAAAAACGTTTCAAATCCCTTTTTTGAATTAATCTGGGCTTAGAAGGTGGAAGTTTAATATCTCTCAAAGCAGCTGTCACACAGTGATCACTCAAAAGATCAGCAAATACACCTGTACCAGGGAATTTATGAGGCATATTAGTTAGAAACAGGTCTAAGATGGAGGAATTTTCAGGACGGTTTTTATTTAATCTAGTGAGGGATTCGATCAGTTGGCTTAAATTAAAAGACAAGCAACATTCCTTGAATTTGTCACAGAGGGGGGTCGACTTACACCAATCAATGTTGAGATCTCCAGCCAAAAAGACCTCTGTGTATTTTAAATTACCAAGGAATTCCTTCATGGCATTTAATGCCTCAGGTGATGCTGAGGGTGGGCGGTAACAACCTACTACAGTTAAAATCTGGCCTCCATTCAAGGTGATATTTACAGATAAGGCTTCAAACTGGTTTGGAATTGTTTTGGAAGACACAAGACTTGAAACCAGAGAATCTCTAATGTAAATAATGACTCCACCCCCCCTTTTTTGACGATCACAGCGGTAGATGTTAAATCCATTGATTGCCACGTCATTATTCATTACAGATTTGTTGAGCCAGGATTCAGAAATAAAGATAACATCTGCCCCAGAAGAACTGACCAGGATTTTCATAGCATCAAGTTTTTTCAGAAGGCTACGAGCGTTTACATGCAGAAAATGGAGCCCAGAGACGTTTTTAAAGTCATTTGGTGTGCTGCAATTAGTGGGGGGTCCAGGGTTGGGCTGAATCCCTGAGAGCAGTAACAACATTATTATCAGACATTTTCTTGAGTTTTTTGTGACTGATGTGTAATTACAGGAGTTAACAGTGTGACAATTAGCCCCCATAATCGAACCATGAGAAACATTAATGAAGATGTGATCATTCAGAACCCAAAAACAGTGAAGGTTGCAGTGATGGACAGATTCAGGTGTATTAACAAGATTCAGTGACTCCAGATAATCTGAGAACTGAAAATAGTGACAGTAATATGAATGATGCAGAAAAGTTTCAGACCATAAAACGTCACAGTTCAAATGGGCAAACAAACCCGACGAGTTGGCCCAACTGCAGTTTGAGTTGGACTGAGGATGGATGCTCCCATGGGAAACAGAAGCTGGGTCCAGAATCAACAGGCCGAAACAGAGACAGATAATTCGCAGCAAATAGCAGAGCGAGCTGCCAGAAAATCCTCCTGACGAGAAAGACGTGATCCAAGCTCGTTTCAGGCCAACAGGGGCCAACAGCGTGATCCGGAATAAAATTAATTATTATCCAGGTGATTTTGGATGGAGGCCTGCAACAGCTCCGATACAAACTCCGAACTTCACTCGAGCACCAAGCAGATCTTCTCCTTCACGCTGCTCCTCCACGCTGCTCCTCCGCTTCTCAGCACCCGACAGCACGGGGCACCCCCGGTGAAAAGCGAGACTGACCGGAGAGGCTGAGGCTGAAGTCGGTAACTGGTCCGGTCCGGTTCTGCTCTAGTTCGGCTCCGGCGCTCCAAGCACGAGAGACGAAGAGGCTGAAGATATCCCTGGCCCGGTTCTGCTCCGGTCCGGCGGCCCAGTCTGGCAGCGCAGTTCTGCTCCGGTCCGGCGGCCCAGTCCGGCGGCGCGGTTCTGCTCCGGTCCGGCGGCCCGGTCCGGCGGCCCAGTCCGGTGGCGCGGTTCTGCTCCGGTTCGGCGGCCCGGTCCGGTGGCGCGGTTCTGCTCCGGTCCGGCGGCGCTCCAAAGCACCGGAGCGTCTCCTCCAGGTGAACACAACGACTCCACGGAGGTGGATCGTCCTTCAGTGAAAGTAATAGGCTGCTCACTGAAGCTGAGACCGGCTGTTGAAGACGAATTCCCCCACAGCCACCTCGGTTCGGTTCTGGTCCAATTCGAGGGACACAGGTACACTTCCCCCACACCTATGGAGACACAACGAGGGCCAGTCCAGCTGAAAACGAGCAAAATACCACCCGGCGATATTTGTCGGAACCAGGTAGAACCACAAAGGACCAGATAAGAGTTCGTTGAGGTCCAGAGAGAGAGAGAAAAAACACCGGACCTTCGTGTGTCGACTCCCCAGCTCGAGGGGTCACCTGGC
>NC_056502.1:46578696-46584702 GCF_014905685.2 Nematolebias whitei
TAAGAAGAATGTAGGTGGCGCTGTGGAGGCTCTTGGCCACTTATCATGGAAACCTGTTCAGAGGTGGATAATGATCAATCATAGTGATTTTGGTTCACCTGGGTTCAAATCTGTGCAATTTAGAGCCAAACGTATTGCAACGGCGTCACTTTTTAATTCGCCATGGCGCCACGCCCACATTCTCCAGCTATAACTGTTTTGTTGTTTAAATCAAGTCAGACCATCTTATCTGTCTTCTAACACAGGATCATCCTGATTATGTTAAGGGTGTCAAAGAAGGACCATTCCAAGCCAAAAAAGTCACTTCCTGTTCTGAGGGGGCGGGGCTTTGATGACGTCACAATATGACCTCAGGGTATCGTCGGGCATGGGACAGGGATGACTCATGCCAAACTTGGTGCAAATCTGTCCTTCAAGTTGAAAGTTATAACGTTTAGAAATTTATGGCGTGAAGCTCAACTTTGAGGCCTGGCCACGCCCCTTTAACAAAACGAAACCGAAAGCTTTTGATAACTTTTACTCTCCAATGTCTTAAAGGCCTAATAACCAAGTTTGAAGGCAATCCTTCAAAATCCCTATGAGGAGTTCGTTAAAATTCGCCGTTAAAAACGGCCAAAAATTAACCTTTGACCCAAAATGGCCGACTTCCTGTTGGTTTTGGACCGGAGCGCCAAGAGACTTTTTCATAGGTCCTGAGAAGATACACATGTTCACCGAGTTTCAGATTTATCGGTCGAAAAATGGCTCGGGGCTGAGGTTTTAAACTATTGTAGGGGGCGCTAGAGAGGCTATTGCGCAATCATCATGGTTTCCTGTTCAAGGGGCGGGCAATGATCGTTCATAGTGATTTTCATGAACCTCGGATCAAATCTGTGGAATTTAGAGCCAAACGTATTGTAACGGCGTCACTTCTGACTTCGCCACGCCGCCACGCCCACATCCTCCAGGGGAAACGCTTTGCGCTTCAAAGCAAGTCAGACCAACTTGTTATCTGCCTTCTAACAGAGGATCATCCTGATTGGGTCAAGAGTGTCAGGGAGGGAGCATTCCAAGCCAAAAAAGACACTTCCTGTTCTCAGGGGGCGGGGCTTTGATGACGTCACAATATGACCTCAGGGTATCGTCGGGCATGGGACAGAAATGAGTCATGCCAAATTTGGTGCAATTCTGTCTTTCAATGTGAAAGTTATAACGTTTGGAAATTTATGGCGTGAAGCTCAACTTTGAGGCCCGGCCACGCCCCTTTAACAAAACGAAACCGAAAGCTTTTGATAACTTTTACTCTCCAATGTCTTAAAGGCCTAATAACCAAGTTTGAAGGCAATCCTTCAAAATCCCTAGGAGGAGTTCGTTAAAATTCGCCGTTAAAAACGCCCAAAAATTAACCTTTGACACAAAATGGCCGACTTCCTGTTGAGTTTGGACCGGAGCGCCAAGAGACTTTTTCATAGGTCCTGAGAAGATACACATGGTCACCAAGTTTCAGATTTATCGGTCGAAAAATGGCTCGGGGCTGAAGTTTTAAAATATTCTAGGGGGCGCTAGAGAGGCTATTGCGCAATTATCATGGTTTCCTGTTCAAGGGGCGGGCAATGATCGATCATAGTGATTTTCATGAACCTCGGATCAAATCTGTGTAATTTAGAGCCAAACGTATTGTAACTGCGTCACTTCTGACTTCGCCACGCCGCCACGCCCACATCCTCCAGCGGAAACGCTTTGCGCTTCAAAGCAAGTCAGACCAACTTGTTATCTGCCTTCTAACACAGGATCATCCTGATTGGGTCAAGAGTGTCAGGGAGGGAGCATTCCAAGCAAAAAAAGTCACTTCCTGTTCTGAGGGGGCGGGGCTTTGATGACGTCAAAATTTGACCTCAGGGTATCGTCGGGCATGGGACAGGGATGACTCGTGCCAAATTTGGTACGATTCTGTTTTTCAACGTGAAAGTTATAACGTTTGGAAATTTATGGCGTGAAGCTCAACTTTGAGGCCTGGCCCCGCCCCCTCAACATGCGTCAATTTGCACCGTTTTGATAACTTTAGGTCCCCCATGCCTACTGAGCAAAATGGCGAAGGTTTGAAACCGATTGAGCAAAATCCCTAGGAGGAGTTCGTTCAAATTCGCCGTGTACGAAAAGTGAAAAACGGCCAAAATTGACCCTTTGACCCAAAATGGCCGACTTCCTGTTGGGTTTAAGGCATACCTCCAAGAGACTTTTTTTCTTGATTCGGTGGGTTCTACCTATGTACCAAATTTCAGCTCTCTAGGACTTACCAGTTTTCATATCTCACGTTAGGGGGCGCTGTGGAGCAGTTTGGCCACGCCCACTTTTGGATCCATTACAGTTCAAAAATTTTACTAGGGGGACAAGTTTTGGTGAAGTTTGGTGAGTTTTGGGATATGCTAAGGCCTCCAAAAATGCGTCCCAAAAGTCCCAAGAAAAATAATAATAAGAAACGACACAATTACAATAGGCCTTCGCAGCGCTTTGCTGCTCGGGCCTAATTAGAGAGAGGAGACGGTACCGATAATAAAGCTGGCCTTGCCTTGGCACAGACTATACAATCCATATAATTTACCTGTTCTGCTGCATTCTCCACATACTCTATCCAGTGATTGTCATGTTTGGACCCCTGCCACACATTTATCTTGTTCTGCTCCTCTGATCAGCTTTGGGTTTATGCTCTACTCTGGCCAGTTCCCCTCTGTCATTTCTAGCTGCCTGTCAATCAACCCTGTGCAGCCTGCCTGCCTGATCCTCCCTGATCACAGTAATCAGTGCTTATGCTCTACACCTGGTGCCAACCCTTATAAACTCAACTCTTGCCACAGCAAGGTGCCAGATTATTGAAAGCCTCATAGCAAGTAAATTATCCAGCAGTCCTCGTCCATAGTTTCTTTGTTCATGACCACAGCTTTGTTCTCGACTCCTCGCCTTGTCTTGCCCTTGTCTGTCTTGTCGACCTTGCTCCCCTCTTCGACAACGACCACGGATTCTCCTTTTTGGATCTTTTTGCCTGCTCACACTGGTCCTGGATCTCGACCCCTGCTTCGTCCCTGGATTGTTTCCTGCCTCAGCCCAACTCCTGCCCCAGAAGGTTAGTGACATGCACACCTCCTCTCTCAGCCCTCAGAATCTCTTTGCAGTCACTAACCTGTCTGTCTTTCTAGATTGGACCAGAACCGAGGCCCGAATCCACCAGACGCCGCCTTTGAAAAATAAACATTTTTAAATATATTTCTGAGTCAGGTTTTGTGCTCATCCTTACAGACCCCTTACAGTGATAGTTCTGAGTAAAACCTGTGTCTAGGGCCAGTTTTTCCTGATACGTCACATCTGTCAAATAGGACACCTCTTGGTTTAATTCAATCTGAATTTCCTCCCTCTGAACCACATTTATCCTAAATGTACCGAGTGGGTCTTTACCTGAAACATGAACTCCTAAAATATAATAATCACAGTCTTGCCTTTGAGGATTTCTTAAAATCAAAATCAAAGAATTACATGCATTTTCTGCTAGACATCTGGTGCTCTTTGTCAAATCTTGTATAATCGACAATCGTTCCTTTAACGGAAACTTCCCTCTTCTTGCCTTTTCTGGTCTATAACCCCAATCAGTAGGTCCTGTATTGCATAAAACACTACTCCATTCCCTACAACCCATGTCATGCCTGTAAGTCACACAGATATATTTAACTGCCCCAGCAAATGACTCCTGTTTTGCTCCACAATAGACTACAGAACAGATATCAAACTTAACTGATGCGGTGACTCCTGCAGTAAAATTAAAACTGTATAAACCCGGCGGACGTAGATTTCTTTGACCTTCTAATCTCACTGTCTGGGTTCACCTGAATTTGAACATCATTTAACACATCTGCAAACTCTGTTTTACCTGTTTCTCTTCTGGGCATGGAGTGAGAATTCTCATCACAGGTCCTGTTAACATTATTGCAAACAACCACAGAGGAATCTACCTTAGCTTTAGTTTCATACCATAAGATGAGGCCTGTGATTAAAGTGATCCCCAGAAGAGTTAGCACACTTAATCTGATTACTCTGTAATTCATTTTTACTAATCTGGTTCCCTAAAACATGTAATTGTAACAGTCGATATCCCCTTTTTATGTAATGTTATTCTAATCTCCTTTGATTTTGTTCTCAAGTTGTATCTTGGACTTGGAATAGGTGGTTGACGCTTCACAGCTGGAGATGAAGGTTCAATGTCATCCTGGACTGCTGCTGCTACGTTCAGTTCAACCAAGTCCTCTCGTACCTGCTGTAAAGTGCGTTGAGTAGGGTCAACATTTTTAACACAGCGTGTCTTATGAATCCATTTACTGAGCTTATCCTCAGTCAACCAGACTTTTACACAGTGAGATGTTACTGCAGCTACTTTGTAGGGACCTTGCCACCTGGGTTCTGTCCAGTTGAACTGAGCCACCTTCCATAGAATCCAGTCACCTGTTTCCACGAGGGTACAATTCGGTTCTCCCTCCTGAGACTGGATCTCCTGGATCTGTTGAGAGATACTCATCACAGTATTATTAAGCTTCTTCATGTACTCTGATATGTCATGATGTTGTATTTGTAACATAGTACTTTCTGAAGGCAAAGTATGAGTAAAAGGACATGGCATTCTCCTTCCTGTAAGTATCTCATGTGGGCTTACATTCAGAGTAGTATTTGGGGTCGACCTTAAATTAAACAGAACTATAGGAAGAGCTTCAGGCCATTTTAATTTTGTGTCTGCGCAGACTTTTGCCAAATTTTCCTTAAGAGTGTGGTTAGCTCGTTCTACTAACCCCTGAGAAGCTGCATGATGCACAGCTCCAAACTTATGTTGAATGCCAAATATTTTTTCAACTTCTCTTAGTTCCCCGTTTGCAAAATGTGTCCCGTTATCTGATTTTATCACTGCAGGGACTCCAAATCTGGGGATTAATTCCTTTGTCAACCATTTTATCACTTCTTTTGCTTTGTCTTTGTTGGGACAGCTTCAACCCATCTAGAGAATGGGTCCACACACACACAAGTAAATATCATTTTCCATCAACTCTATTTTCTGCCCCATATCAGAAAAATCAATAACTATCTCCCTCCATGGCGCATGAGGTAGAAGAAAACCATCAAGTCCAGTCTTAAGTGCAGCCCTTGGGTTATGATGACAGCATATTTTGCAGGTCTGTACAAAATATTTAGCTATATCTGACAACTTGGGATGCCACCATTTCTGTGATATCAAGTCAATTATCTTTGAGCTAGCACAGTGCCCTCTGCTGTGAGCCTCTTGACACAACATGTTCAACAATCCAACTGGGGCCACCATCCTGCCCTCATGAATTTTCCAAATCCCATCAGGACCCTTTTGGGCTCCCCATTCTAGCCACACCTGCTTTTCAAACGGAGAAGCTGCATTCTGTAATTCGTTAATAGTTTCCAGAGTGAATTCCTTATCAAAATACTCTTCAGAATCCTTTTTCTCATGTCTCTGGATCATCTGTGATCTCAAAGTGTAACCTGCAACTGTTTTGGCTGCCTGATCCTCCTTGTTGTTACCATGAGAAATAATATTATTAATCTTTTGATGTCCCTTGCATTTAATGACTGAGACCTCTCTGGGTTCCTGCAACATGCAATACAATTCAAGTAGTTGTTTAAAACTACTACTACTACTTTGTTTAACACTCATGATATGACTGTTAGTAATCTTGTTATTGGTGATAATGTTTTTTCAGACCACATGCCAGTCCAGTTTGAGTTCACCCTCCCCCATCTAACTCCTAAGCCGTGCATTCCTGCATGTAGCACTCGGACCATTAACCACGTCACTGCCACACGTTTCACAGATGTTTATAACTCTGAAATGATCATTCAGCCCCCGGTGTTTCTCACCACCACTGAGGAGCTGACATCCCAGTTCAACTCTGTCTGCTTAAAGACTATGGATCATGTCGCACCTGTTAAAACCAAAAAATCAAAACTCAGAGCAGAACCTTGGCT
>NC_056502.1:46584802-46592362 GCF_014905685.2 Nematolebias whitei
GTTGTTTAATATTTGACTCAAGTGCGCCCCCTACATAAATCAAACTGTTATATCTCAGTGATATATCGTCCGATCTGGACTAGATTTTTGGTGCTTGACTAGTGAGGACTTATGGACGCAGTGGTGTTGTTGTTTAATATTTCACTCAAGTGCGCCCCCTACATTATTACAATAGATATATATGCGGTCGCAGCTTATGTGAAAGGTTCGGCGAATGCGCATTCCGGGGAACAGGCGCGTGACGGTAGCGTGAGCGTTCTCGATGGCGACCAGGAAGGGTCGCTGCAGTTCCCGCGGTCGCCATGAGGCCGCAGCGGCGCTTCGCTGCGAGGGCCTTCAACGCTGCTTGCAGCTTTAATTACACTTGTTTTCATTGCATGTTAGAACTACATATGAAGGAAAATCCCTCTGACAGTTGTAAAAACTTAGAGAAATATTTTCCTATGGCCCCTAGAGATGCAATACCACCTGTTTTTACACCTGTAAAGAATGACTACACCTGTTTGGTCAGAAAAATTCAGGGAGGTATGAATGTAGGTGGAATGGAATCAGACTTGTGTAAAATAAATGTGGATGTTTCAGCCTGGATTAATATGACAAGATTATCTGTAGCTCGTGCAGATGTCTACTGGTTTTGTGGTGGAAGACTTTTAAGAAATACAATGTCACCGAGATGGTCTAGGAGATGTAAAATCATTTCTCTAATTTCTCCAGTTAGAATGGTAAATCTGACTGTACAGGATTTGGAAACTTTTAGGAGCAGTACATATTTGGTTGGTGAACTGGGGAGAAGGAGGAAGTGTGAATTTGATCTTTATGCTGACTCACCTGCTTGTATTGATTTGATAGGTATTCCCCAAGTGTCCCAGATTAATACAAACTAGTGGATCCAGTTGCTGCTGGCTTTGAATCTCTGATTCCTTATGTTACAGTTAATAAGAATGTGGCAAGAATTAATTTTATTCATTTCAATATTCAGAGGTTGAACAATTTGACAAGAGACGAGTGCACTAGAGGGCGCCCATCAACAACTTGCAGCTACATCTTTAATGTCTAAAAAGTTAAATCTGGTCCTCTGGACATTCAAAAAACAAAACAAAGCAAAACAAAAAAAATGTAGAAACGTTTCATCTTTCATCTGAAAGACTTCCTCAGTCTGAGGTGCTGTATTCAGCTCAGTCTCATAAATAGCACCTTCTCAGAGTGGATCAACCAGTTTTGATTCTGACAACCAAAACCAGCTGCTCACAGCCTAACGATGGATCATTAGCACACTGATGGCTGTTTACTATTCACAGGAGGCTGAGTGATACTAGCAATAACAGCATTGTAAGAGGGGGACAGTTGAACCCGGATGCCTCCACCCCTGTTTAATGATGGCTGTGTGGGTGGGTTTGTGGTACACCTCTGTTTACATCTTTAATGGCATATCAAACTCGACTGGCTGTTGATTTTCTCTTGGCGGAGAGAGGAGTGGTTTGTTCTATGTTTGGACAAGAATGTTGTACATTCATTCCTAATAACACGAGTCCTGATGGTTAATTTAAAAGAGCTCTTAATGGCTTGAGATCATTATCTGAGGAGTTGGCTGAAAGTTCTGGAGTTGAGAATCCCTTCAGTGACTGGTTCATATCAACTTTTGGAAGATGGAGGGCTGTCATAATTACAGCTACGATTACAATACTTGCAGCTGTGGTTATGTTGATTTTTTTTGTGGATCTTGTTGCGTTCCTTGCGTGAGACATTTGTGTTTGAGGTGCATAAATATGGCAGTTGATGATAGATTCCCTCAGCCACCATCTTATCAGATGAGCATACAGGTAGCAGAAGTTTTACCCCTTACATGTGCCTATGAGGATGAGGATGAAAATGCCTGACTTTACTACGGTCCTGCAGTGTCCCTAGTTCATATTATTCACTAAAACATAAAACACGCCAAAAATATAGATTCCACACACTAGAGGGTGGGAATGTTTAGAGTTTTCCATTTTGTACACCATAGTTATAATTACATTGACACATAGTTTTTTACAGATATCACATATAGGATTTTTGTTGACATGATATTTATCATGTTAAAAGGGGAATTGAAATATATTTCTATCAATATTATATTTTGTTATGTTACTGAAAGTTGTGCACACCTACGGTCAGCTGTATAAATGCATATTAAACCGATGCAGAACCTTTATTTCAGGGTTTTGTTTTCGGTAGGAAGGAGTTTTAGCACTCTGCAACAAGCCTAACACTTGATTGTTTACATCAATGATGGAAGTATTATTGGCTGAAAAGCTGGTCACGTGGTAAGAGTAGGCTGTCCTATGAGTGGAGATGACGACACCATGGGGTGTGACCAGTTTCTGAAGAAAAATGTGATGCGCTCTGTAAACGAGGCGGCTGTTCAGGTAAAAAGATCAGACGTCATGTGAGTTTGTGATTTCCACTCATCTGTACAATAAACCTGCAATAATACTGTGCACATTTGTTTCAGAGCCTACTTCAGACCTTTGAATAACGCTTACAGCTGTGATCATCAAAAAAGGGGTTGGGGGGGGGGGGTGATGTCGCTATTTACATCAGAGATTTTCTGGTTTCTAGTCTTGTGTCTGCTAAAACAATTCCAAACCAGCTTGATGCCTTAGCTGTAAACATCACTTTGAATGGAGGCCAGATCTTATCTGTAGTGGGTTGTGATTGTCCCCCCTTAGCAACACCTGAGGCTCTGTCCTCCCTGATGGAATTCCTTAGAAATTTAAAATTCAAAGAAATTTTTTGGCAGGAGATTTCAACATTGACTGGGATAAGTCGACCACCCTCTGTGATAAATTCAAGAAATGTTGCCTGTCACTCAGTCTAACCCAATTGATGGACTCTCCCACTAGACCAAAAAAACCGTCCTGAAAAATCTTCCATCTTAGACCTATTTCTAACAAATATACCTCACAAATTCCCTGGTACAGGTGTATTCGCTGACATTCTGAGTGATCATTGTGTAACAGCGACTCTCAGAGATATTAAACTTCCACCTTCTAAGCCCAGATTAATTAAAAAAAAGGGATCTGAAACGTTTTTGTGAACAGTCATTCCTCTGGGATCTATCCCACTTTGACTGCATTGTATTCTATTAAATGACAAAGTGCACTCTGTTTGGAACTATTTTCATAATAGTTTCATTTAATTTGTGAACAAACATGCTTCTTTTCGTCAGTTCAGAATAAAAGGACGAGACGAGACAGCCCCTGGTTTACTCCAGAGCTAGCTGACCTCCTGCACAGGAGAGACCATCTTTGGGCCGCATCGAGAAAATGTGACTCAGACACTGATTGGTTGAGTTTTCGACAGATGAGGAATAAATGCACAACTGCTGTTAAAGCAGCAAAACGCAACTATTTCTTATCTCAGACCTCCAAAAATCTAAATGACCTTAACAGATTCTGGAAAACCATCAAATCTCTCTCAGGCAGCCCCCAATCATCTGACCTCCCATCACAACTTCTCATTAACTCTGTTCCTGTGTCAAATAAGCACGAGATCCTGAACTGTTTCAACAAGTATTTTGTTGCTTCTAGTTCTTTATTTGACACAATTACTAATGGAAAATCAGCCACTTCACTTAATAACCAAACTTCTACAAATCAAATCCTTCCTACATGTCAATCCTAAATTAATCACTGATCTTTTTCTCCGTTCTCAGTCAGTGAGGTTAATAAACTGTTAAAAGGTCTTGATCCTAAAAAATCTGCAGGACCAGATGAATTTCCACCTTATTTCTTAAGGCTGGCCGCTCATATCGTCACAGTCCCTGTGACCCACATCTTTAATCTTTCCATAAGACAAAACTCCAGATGCTTGGAAAACAGCCTTTGTTCTTCCTTTGCTGAAGGGAGACCGCACCTCACTGAAAACCTATCGACCAATCTCTAAACTCTGCATTTTAGCCAAGGTTCTAGAAAAACTGATAAAATTTCAAATCAAAAATTACCTGGACTCATTTAACATCTTACCTCGCCATCAATCTGGTTTTAGGAAACAACACAGCACAACCACTGCTTCACTGAAGGTTCTTAATGACATTGTTGAAACACTGGATGCTAAGGATTACTGTGCCATCGTCCACCAGGCGCTTACTCTCAGTTTTTGTCGGAATTCTCAGAATTCTTAACTGACTTATTATTAAATACTGATAAAATCATCATAATTGGTGATTTCAATATTCATGTGGATGTTGAGAGCGATAGTTTAAGTATAGCCTTTAATAATTTAATAGACTCATTTGGTTTTACCCAAAACGTCCGCACATCTACTCATTCTTATCATCACACTCTTGATTTAGTTCTGACCTATGGTGTAGAGATTAAGGATTTGGTAATAGTTCTTCAAAATCCTATTCTGTCCAACCATTTTTTATAATCTTTGAGTTTACATTAAATGACTACACAGTCACAGAGTAAATTTCATCTCAGCAGGTGCTTATCAGAAAATGCTGTAACCAAATTTAAACAATCTCTTGCATCAATGTTTTCCTCTGTCTTGCAGAGTAATGCATCAGAGAACAGTGACTTAGATCATTTAGTTGATCATCTTACAACTTCAATGCAAACTTCACTTGATAAAATTGTTCCACTGAAAAAGAAAGTAATCAATCAGAGGAAACTGGCTCCTTGGTTCAGTTCTGAGTTATGTACTTTAAAGCAGGCATCTAGAAACCAGGAAAGAAAATGGCGCTCTACTAATGTTGAAGAATTTTATTTAACTTGGAAAGATAGTCAGCCAACATATAAAAAAAGCTCTCCGTAACACTAGAACTTTATATTACTTATCTTTAATAGAGGAGAATAAAAATAACCCTAGGTTTCTGTTTAGTACTAATGCTAGACTAATTAAAAGTCCCATGTATCCCTACAACTATAAGTAGTGATGACTTCATGAGATTCTTTATAAATAAAATTATTTCAATTAGAGAGAAAATTCAAACCATCCTTCCTTCTACTATCTCTAGTCCCCTGTCAAATGAGACAACTTTAAAATTTCACTAGAGCCTGATTTATGTTTGGACAGTTGAGCTCTCTGAATTGTCAAAAATAATAATCTCATCCAAACCATCCACGTGTCTGCAAGATCCCATCCCAACCAGACTGTTTAAAGAGGTATTTCCTCTAATTAATGTCCACATTTTGGATCTACTTAATTTGTCTTTAATGGATGGTTATGTACCACAGTGGTTTAAGGTTGCTGTAATTAAATCTTTACTTAAGAAGTCTGATCTTGATTCAGAAATTCTGGCCAACTATAGACCTATATCTAATCTAACTTTCATCTTAAAAATTCTAGAGAAAATAGTTGCAGGTCAGTTGTGTGAACATCTACAAAGAAATAATCTGTTTGAAGAGTTTCAGTCAGGGTTTAGAGCTTATCATAGCACAGAAACAGCACTAGTAAAAGTAACTAATGATATTCTCATGGCCTCAGGGACTTGTGTCTACACTGGTCCTGTTAGACCTCAGCGCTGCATTTGATACAGTTGATCACAATACTTTACTACAGAGGCTTGAATATACCATACCGTACCACTTTATTTATAAAGCACTTAAAGCAGCTACAAGGCCAACCAAAGTGCTGTACAGACAAAACAACAGATAATGCACAAAGCAAAATACAAAATGAGGTAAATCAGAATATAGACAAAAAACGATGCAGATAATGACGACAAACCAGTGTGGAGCATACAGGATCAAAACACAGATCATCTTGTGTTGAAAGCTATTGAATAGTAGTGAGTTTTTAAACAGGACTTGAAAACCGAGAGGGAGGGGGCCTGTCTGACAAGCAGAGGTAACTCATTCCAGAGTCTTGGTCCTGCTACAGAGAAGGCCCTGTCACCTCTGCGCTTAAGACGAGTTCCTGGAACTGTGAGGAGCAACTGGTCCGCTGACCTCAGGGAGCGTGGTGGGACATACGGTTGTAGCAAATCAGAGAGATAGGTGGGGGCGACACTATTCAGTGATTTGTAGACAAACATGAGTATTTTGAACTGGATTCGAAAGTGAACCGGTAACCAGTGCAGTGAGGCCAAAACTGGTGTAATGTGCTCTCTTTTGCCTGTACTGGTTAAAAATCGGGCTGCTGCATTCTGGACCAGTTGTAGTCGTGCAATGGAGGTCTGACTGATACCAAACAGGAGCGAATTGCAGTAATCAAGCCTAGATGTAATGAATGCAGGTATTACTGTCTCCAGGTTATTTTTGGACAATATGGGCTTCAGTTTAGACAGCCGCCTCACTTGGAAGAAGCATGATTTAACAATCATGTTTAGATGATTGTTAAGCTTCAGGGAAGGGTCCATTATCACGCCCAGATTAGTGACTCTTTGTTTTTCTGACAGGGTTAGAGCGGAAAGGTCGATGCAGTGGTTTGTGATCGTGTCGTTGGGAGGGAACAACATGACTTCAGACTTCTTTTCATTGAAACTCAAGAGATTTAAAGCCATCCAGTCCCTGATGTCAGCCAGGCAGTTGAGCAGCGGTTGAATAAAGCATGTACTAATGTGTCTTAGGAGGAAGTAAATTTGACAGTCATCGGCATAGAAGTGGAAGGGCATGTTGTGTTTCCGGAAAATAGCACCAAGCGGCAGCAGGTATAAAGAGAATACGAGGGGACCCAGGATGGACCCACGCGGAACCCCCCATTTAAGCTCTGCCTCTGCGGAACTAAAATCCTTAATGGAGACACAAAAGGATCTGTCAGTGAGGTAAGATCTGAACCAATTGAGGGCTGATCCTGTGATGCCCACCCACTGCTCCAACCTAGCAATGAGGATCTCATGATCGATGGTGTCAAAGGCGGCTGTGAGGTCCAACAGAACAAGCAGCACAGAATCACCAGTATCTGTGAATCTGAAGATGTCGTTAAAGACCTTCAGCAGGGCAGTTTCAGTGCTGTGGAGAGGTTTAAAGCCAGATTGGAAAAGCTCTAAGATGGCGTGATCCTCCAGGAAGCACTTCAACTGGGACTCGACTATTTTCTCCAGTACTTTAGAAACAAATGAGAGTTTGGAGACAGGCCGGTAGTTGGAAACGACTGAGGGGTCAAGGTTTGGTTTGTTCAGGAGAGGCTGGACGGCAGCATGTTTAAAGTATTTTGGCACCACGCCAGTGGATAAACTACTGTTTACTATGGCAAGAATGGACGGACCTAGAGTTGGAAACACCTCCTTTAGTAGTCGAGGGGGGACCACATCAAAGAGGGAACCAGAAGGTTTCAAGTTGCACATGACCTGCTCTAGAGAAGATAGAGTGATGGGTTCAAAATGGTCAAAAGGAGTTAAAGATTGAGGTGGGATGGATGGGTCATGAGTTGGAGGGGAAATGAGAGCCCTGGTGGTCGCAATTTTTTCCAAAAAGAAATGTAAGAAGTTGTCGCACAGCTCAGTCGAGGCTTCCAGAGGTGATGGTTCAGTGAGGTGGAGAAGAGGACACGTGGGTTGTGAGAGTTTGAGGTAATGATATCAGAAAATAATTTTGATTTAGCAGCTTTTACTGTTTTCTGATAACGGCGCCAACT
>NC_056502.1:46592462-46610961 GCF_014905685.2 Nematolebias whitei
AATTAGTGGGGGGTCCAGGGTTGGGCTGAATCCCTGAGAGCAGTAACAACATTATTATCAGACATTTTCTTGAGTTTTTTGTGACTGATGTGTAATTACAGGAGTTAACAGTGTGACAATTAGCCCCCATAATCGAACCATGAGAAACATTAATGAAGACGCGATCATTCAGAACCCAAAAACAGTGAAAGTTGCAGTGATGGACAGATTCAGGTGTATTAACAAGATTCAGTGACTCCAGATAATCTGAGAACTGAAAATAGTGACAGTAATATGAATGATGCAGAAAAGTTTCAGACCATAAAACGTCACAGTTCAAATGGGCAAACAAACCCGACGAGTTGGCCCAACTGCAGTTTGAGTTGGACTGAGGATGGATGCTCCCATGGGAAACAGAAGCTGGGTCCAGAATCAACAGGCCGAAACAGAGACAGATAATTCGCAGCAAATAGCAGAGCGAGCTGCCAGAAAATCCTCCTGACGAGAAAGACGTGATCCAAGCTCGTTTCAGGCCAACAGGGGCCAACAGCGTGATCCGGAATAAAATTAATTATTATCCAGGTGATTTTGGATGGAGGCCTGCAACAGCTCCGATACAAACTCCGAACTTCACTCGAGCACCAAGCAGATCTTCTCCTTCACGCTGCTCCTCCACGCTGCTCCTCCGCTTCTCAGCACCCGACAGCACGGGGCACCCCCGGTGAAAAGCGAGACTGACCGGAGAGGCTGAGGCTGAAGTCGGTAACTGGTCCGGTCCGGTTCTGCTCTAGTTCGGCTCCGGCGCTCCAAGCACGAGAGACGAAGAGGCTGAAGATATCCCTGGCCCGGTTCTGCTCCGGTCCGGCGGCCCAGTCTGGCAGCGCAGTTCTGCTCCGGTCCGGCGGCCCAGTCCGGCGGCGCGGTTCTGCTCCGGTCCGGCGGCCCGGTCCGGCGGCCCAGTCCGGTGGCGCGGTTCTGCTCCGGTTCGGCGGCCCGGTCCGGTGGCGCGGTTCTGCTCCGGTCCGGCGGCGCTCCAAAGCACCGGAGCGTCTCCTCCAGGTGAACACAACGACTCCACGGAGGTGGATCGTCCTTCAGTGAAAGTAATAGGCTGCTCACTGAAGCTGAGACCGGCTGTTGAAGACGAATTCCCCCACAGCCACCTCGGTTCGGTTCTGGTCCAATTCGAGGGACACAGGTACACTTCCCCCACACCTATGGAGACACAACGAGGGCCAGTCCAGCTGAAAACGAGCAAAATACCACCCGGCGATATTTGTCGGAACCAGGTAGAACCACAAAGGACCAGATAAGAGTTCGTTGAGGTCCAGAGAGAGAGAGAAAAAACACCGGACCTTCGTGTGTCGACTCCCCAGCTCGAGGGGTCACCTGGCCGGCAGGGTGCGCTCAGAGTGACCGATGGGGGGGGGGGGGGGGGGGCGCGGCCGAGCGGTCCTGGGCCAAATTTTTTTTTGGACGGTCCCGTCCGGCTCTCTGAGTCACTGAACACCGAATTCGGTTGGAAGGAGGACCAGCTTTAGTCCGGTTCGAAAAACGGGTCAGTTTGATGATAAAAGACTGCAGAGAAGCCGGAGGGAGATGCTGTCCATCAGCTCGCCGGAAGTGAAGTGTTAATGTTGTGTTAAGTGTTAGTGAAGTGAAGTTAGTATTAATCTGTCCTCCAGCTCTAATGTTAAAAATCTTGGTGTTATTTTTGATCAGGACATGTCTTTCATCCCCCACATTAAAAACGTTACTAGAACCACCTTCTTCCACCTGCGTAATATCACTAAAATTAGAAACATCTTATCTAAAAATGATGCAGAAAAACTGGTCCATGCATTCGTCACGTCTAGACTGGACTATTGCAATGGCTTATTATCTGGATGTCCAAATACTTCTTTAAAACGTCTTCAGTTGATCCAAAATGCTGCTGCCAGAGTCTTAACCGGAGTTAGTAGGAGAGATCATATCTCTCCAGTTTTAGTTTCTCTCCATTGGCTCCCTGTCAAATCCAGAATAGAATTCAAAATCTTACTTCTAACCTACAAAGCTCTCAACAACCTGGCTCCATCTTATATTACAAATCTTTTTGTTCCATATTTTCCTAACAGAGTACTTCGCTCTCAGACTGCAGGTTTACTTGTGGTTCCTAGAATTTACAAAAACAGAATGGAAGGCAGATCTTTCAGTTATCAGGCTCCTCTCTTGTGGAATCAACTTCCAATCTCTGTCCGTGAGGCTGACACATTATCCAGTTTTAAAACTAGGCTTAAGACTTTCCTTTTTGCTAAATCCTATAGTTAGGGTTGGCTTGGGTTTCCTGAGCTGTCCCTTAGTTATGCTGCTATAGGCTTAGACTGCTGGAGGACAAACTGACCACATTTTTCACTCTGCTACTGTCTTTACTTACTCTGCTCAACCTGTTTTGTATTTGTAATTATTTTTTCTGTCCTTAAAACGTGTTTTTTGTCTTTCAGGTACACCTGGACCTATACCTGGACCTACCATTCTATGTTCGTCTGTATCTCCTTCCTGTCCTCTCAACCAGCCAGTCAAAGCAGATGGCCACTTGTCCTGAGCCTGGTTCTGCTGGAGGTTTCTTCCTTTTAAAAGGGAGTTTTTCCTTTCCACTGTTGCCACTTTGCTTGCTCAGGATGGGAGATGCAACGAAGCCAAGATTCAACTTGTCTGCTGGATTCCTTAGATAAAGAACTTTACAAATTGGCTTTTATGTATGTGAATGTTCCTGTAAAGTGCCCTGAGACAACTTTGTTGTGATTTGGCGCTATATAAAAAAACTCAATTGAAACTGAATTGAATTGCTGCACTTTTCTTAGATCTGTCTAAAGCTCTTGACACTGTGGATTAGGAATGCGCGATATATACGGTATACGGTAGAAACGATAGAAATTTAGCCTACGATACAGATCTGTCTTCTACCGGCTAACCGCAGTAATGCTGTGTCTGAAGTTAAATCAGAGTTGTCAGTTTAATCGTTACTTTTGTTTGTTGAAAACTGTGCATAAGTGGTGTTCAAGTGTAAAATCAGAGCTGTCAGATTTAATTAGGGCTGCAACAACAAATCGATAAAATCGATAAAAATCGATGATTAAAAGCGTTGGCAACGAATTTCGTTATCGATTCGTTGTGTCGCGTTATTATGCATCTTTCACGGCGCTGCGGCGCCATTTCGTTTTGTTCACGAGCAGTTCATTGTCAATGCTGACTGACTGAATAAAGTTTGAAAAAAAACAAAAAAAAACTGCAGCGCGAGTCGAACAGAGCGAGAGGCGAGGCAGAGCAGTGGCGGTGTTTTTAAAGGAAATTTAAGTAAATTTTACAAATGACCGACGCAGCGAAAACTGTTTGACCCAAGTCCTCCAAAGAGTGGGAGAACTTCACAAAGATAAAAAATGAGAAGCATGCAGCTTTGAAAATCACCGACACGACACGAGAGAACCACGGAGATGAAACGTAAACATGTCGGAATCACGAGCTGCAGCTGATACAACATGTTTCACTCCCAACTCGTGTTACAGGTGAGTCTCTACAATTTAACACATTGTTCTGTTTCAAGAGAGAAAACGTAACGTCAGTCTGTCTGGGAGATGAAGCTGTTTGCTTGTTTGTTTGTTTGTTTATCTGATTAATGGCGGTGATAGAGAACGTGTGTGTTACTTTTTATTTAATTTAATTGGTACAAGCAGTGTTTAAATGTGATTTATAAATAAATCTAACACAAAGATAATAATTTAATGATTAAGCTTCAACTTTTAATTTGTTGGCAAAGTCTGAAGACACTGCAGGTATGGCAGGATGAATTGCATTTAAACAGGAATTAAAGTAATTTATTACATCTACTCAAATGTGTGTAATTAAGTATTTTATATATACGTGTGTGTGTGTGTGTGTTTAATTGCTCTTTTAGCTACTTTTGCCTGAACCTAACGCTGTAAGTGAAACAAGGCATTTCTTGAGTTGCTGTAAATTATGCTATAATACATATTTACTCTCTCATTCCAGAAAACAACAACAAACAACAACATCCTTCATGATGGACAGACATCATGGAAACCACAGCAGCAGCTGTCTTCACTGAAACATCCTGAACATGATCGTCACTGACACAAGGCCTCTGTCAATGGTTGAAGACAAAAGCTTCACTACAATGATCCACACTTTTAATCCAGGTTACAATAATCCACACTTTTAATCCAGGTTACACTCTTCCCTCAATGACACATTTTACAAAGTAGCTACATATTGTGCAGGTATAAAGACACATTTGTATATATTTTTGTGTACATTTATTTTTTTAAGCTATTTGACTAACTTTTATTTTTTATTATTCAATATTTTACTAACAGAATAGTAAAATAGCAACCTGTTTTTTGTGTGAATTGCTATGTCAGTCAAATGTTCAATTTTGGAATAAAGGGGTAGAAATTAAAACGTTGTGGGGTTTTTTGCCGATTCATCGATTAATCGAAAAAATAATCAGCCGATGAATCGATTATTGAAATAATCGTTAGTTGCAGCCCTAGATTTAATCGTTACTTTTTTTGAGCTGAAAACTGTGCGAAAGTGGCGATAAAGTCTTTTCTTCGAGCGCTAAGTAGCGAAGCTACAAGCTAACTACAACGTTTTGCCGTAGTGTTGCCGTATTGACGCATGCGCAAAACGCTGTTCCGTCTAAAGTTTTTTTTTTTTCCATCGAAAGTTAAAGTAAGCGTTGGTCAACTTTAGAGAAACCTGCTCTCTGATCTGTGAAAAGAACGCTGTGTTGTGTCTACTGCGAGACCCTCTGGTCAAAGCCACAGTCATTTTGTGTCAGCTCTCCATTAAAGCGGAAGGAGATGCCAACTAGAGGGTTGGAGGGTGAAGTGTAAGTGAGAAGACTGTAAACTGTTAAGAGTTAACAACATATTTGTTTAAAACATAAAGCTAAAACTACATTTGGTATCTTTTGCACTATTTTGCACTACAAGAAAGAAGCCTAATACTTGATTTGTTTATTATTTAAAAACTCTGGACCTAGTAGTGGAATTTTCTTAATTCAAAATATATGATGGCAAAAGGACACCCTATGCTTTTTTTTTAGCAAGTTTTATACCAAAAACATATTGCGATATATATCGTTATCACTACCCTTCACAATACATATCGTGATATGAATTTTATGCCATATCGCATATTCCTACTGTGGATCATAACATCTTATGTCATAATCTCTCAGAAATCGGTTTCTCAGAACACACCATTGGTTGGTTCTCTAACCATCTCTCAGACCGGAGGCAATGTGTTCAACATAACGGTACTTCCGCCAGTTATTTAACAGCCAACAATGGTGTACCACAAGGCTCAGTCTTAGGACCCACCCTCTTTACAATCTACATACAAAATGTAGGTAAAAACATCCCTGATGCATCCATACATTTCTATGCAGATGACACAGTTGTTTATTGCCGAGCTAAAACAGTTGAAAAGGCTTTCCAGCTTTTGAAATATGCATTCAAAATCATCCAGTCTGATTGTTCCACCTCAAACTTGTCCTAAATGCCGACAAAACCAAAGAGATGCTTTTTTCAAATGGGAAGTCGGTCCCAGCTGTTCTTCTTCTGATTTCATCCTCAAAGGGTGTCCCGATTGAGTTTGTTGATTCCTATAAATATTTGGGTATCTTGGTTGACTCGCATCTCTCTTTTAAGCTCCATGTGGAAAACCTAGTAAAGAAACTGAAAGTTAAACTGGGTTTCTTTTTCAGAAACAGATCCTGTCTAACCCTGAATGCTAGGAAACGCCCTGTGACCTTCCTTCCCTCCATTGATTACGGTGACATTATTTACATGAATGCTCCTACAAGCACCCTGCTGGATGCTGTCTATCATGGTGCACTAAGATTCATAACTGGCTGTGATTATCATACCCACCACTGCACCCTGTATTCACTGGTTAACTGGACATCAATAACTTCACACAGACTCTCTCACTGGTACATTTTCATCTTTAAATCACTTCTTGGTCTGCTGCCTTCATACATCTCCTCCTACATGTCTCTGTGTGAGTGCAGCTACAGCATGCACTCTCAGGACATTATTACATGCAGTGTTCCCTCAGTGCGGACTGAACTAGGCAAAAGGGCCTTCTCCAACCCTGCTCCTGTTTCCTGGAATATCTTACAAAAAGACCTGAAGCTCTCGACCTTGACCTCTCTAAGTGGCTTTAAGAATCTGTTGGACTCCTGGCAGGGACCAATGTAGACATGTTCCTGTTTTTAGTTTTCTACATTCGCCTTACAATCAAGATGGTTTTTGTTACTTTTTTTTTTAGCCATCTTATTTGCTAAAAAAAAAAATCTGTATGCCTTTTTATAACTGTCTATTGTTGTCGCTGTTGTCCATTGTTTTCATCATTCTTTGTTGAAATCAGGTCTCTCTTGTAAATGAGTCCTCGAGGCTCAATGGGATTTACCTGTCTAAATAAAGGTTGAATGAAAAAAATATATGCTTAATGCTAATAATGCAAAACAATATGGTGTAGCAACAGCAGCCTGAACATGAGCCTAACATCTGAGTTGATTGGAGGCGCACCTGACATGGGCTGAAAGGGAAGAAGACATTACTCAGGTAGTAACAGAAAAATCCAGACTACAGTTTATAAATGTATGCAGCTACAAAGATTTGAATGTCCTGTGGTCTGATGAAACAAATTGAATGCTTGGCCATAATGACCATTGTTACAATTGGAGGGGGAAATGGGGGAGCTAGCACTATCCCTGTAGTCAGTGGTGGGATGTAACTAAGTACAAGTACTTCATCACTGTACTTAAGTAAATTTTTCATGTATCTGTACTTAATTAAGAAGAGTTAAACATGAGTACTTTCAACTTTTACTCCACTACATTTTACATTAAGTATCTGTACTTTCTACTAAATGAACTGTACTTATATAGTGTCTTTTTAGCTTATCAAGATACTCAAAGCACTTTACACTACAATCTGTGTCCTCATTTACCCATTCATACAGCACTCTACTAGATCTCTACAAAGCTAATTGAACAAATCATTCTAAAGAGACTAATCAGAGCTTTATCACATTCATACACCAATGGGACACACATCGGAGGCAATGAGGGGTGCAGTGTCTTGCCCAGGGACACTTCGGCATGTGACTGCTGGTGGATTCGAACCCCCAACTCTTGCATTGGAGGACGACATCTCTAACCACTCAGCCACAGCCGCCTCAGACACTACACTATCCATCCATCCATTATCTTTACCCGCTTCTTCCATTTTGGGTCACGGGGGTCGCTGGTGCCCATGTCCAGCAATCACTGTGCGAGGGGCGGGGTACACCCTGGACGGGTCGCAAGTCCATCACAGGGCCACATAGAGACAAACGAGACAACCATTCACTCTCTCACACCTACGGACAATTTAGAGTTACCAATCAACCTAACATGCATGTTTTTGTTCTGGGGGAGGAAACCGGTGTATCCAGAGAAAACCCACACATGCATGGAGAGAACATGCAAACTCCACCCAGAAAGGCCCCTGGACCGGAGTTTGAACCAAGGACCTGCCCACTGAGAGGCAGAAGCTCTACCAGTTGCGCCACCGTGCTGCCCTCGACACTACACTATATTTCTATAATGCGTTGAGTTACAAGTTACATTCATGTTGCAGTTTTTGATTTGTTTGTTAGTTTGAAAGTAACCAATGGTGAGAAGGGAGTTGGCCCATTGAATCACTGCAAAGTGGGCAGGTAACGTTGGACCCACCTTAAGAGCTGGGCCAATCACGTATATTCTAGTATATACGTCATTGAGCTGGGCACACCTACAGCACCACTAACGCACCCAAAGTGGACTCCACCACGGTGAGTCAGAAGATACACACCACCCATGGCCTTATTGAAAGACTATTTAAAGATTATTGAAAGACTATTGAAATAATATTGAAATACTATTGAAAGACTATTGAAAGACTATTGACAGACTATTGAAAGATTATTGAAAGATTACTGAAAGATTATTGAAAGATTATTGAAAGACTGTTCAGTACAGCAGGACAGATTCTCTCTCCCAAAAGAGCCAGACTGGACTCAAAAACTTTTAAAACCAACTTCTTCTGAACTTGAACAAGAAATTCTTGCTGCAATATTAAAATGTCAGTTCATGATGTTAGGACAGAAGACAAGAGATGTCTCCAAATGGCTCAACACTCGGGTCCAAGTTTTGAAAATGGTGTAAGGAAGTTAAACTATTCTTCACTATTGACCCATTAAAAGGTTGACTAGACAGTATTTTATCTAGAGTTGATGACAAATTGGAGTTGAAATTATCAGTCTATTCATTTGTTAGGTGTGTCTAATGCTCCTTTTTTCAGGCAGACAACTTTTACTTACCGGTAAATGTGTCTACTGCAGTTAAAATGACACATTGATTTTTCTTTGTGTTAAATAAAAACTATCAAAGGTAAAATCATTCATCTTTCTTATTTTGCTTAATGACATTTTACTCTGCATGTCATCCTTGAAATTCTGACGCACAGAATCACAAGTCCAAGTGTGTACGGTGTCACAGAGTAAACACAATAAAAACATGCATTATCTGCAGCACTGTTCATTAAAATAGTTCAACAGTATTAATGTATTACAGAAAATATATATACGGTAGGCACACTTAATGATATTATAGACCATTGTATTAGGTAATACATACAGCAACTTACAATTGACTAATACTATAAGTATTTTTAAAAGCAAGTACTTATTTACTTTTACTTTAGTAAAAACATTAATGTGGTACTTCTACTTTTTACTAGAGTACATTTTTGTATGTTTATTTGTACTTTTACTTAAGTACAGTGTTTGAGTACTTTCTCCACCACTGCCTGTAGTTAGGCCTGTCCTAATAAACAAATGAATTAATCTATTTTATTTTTTTTCGGCTGCTCCCTTTTAGGGGTCACCACAGCGAACTAAGTCGCATGAAGACGTGGCAGTTATTTTTTTTAACACTGGATGCACTTCCTGATGCAACCACAGACCGCCGAGCTACCACAGCCCTCTGTGTGGATCAGAGAGCTGCTATCTAGGACACCCGGAGGAGCAGATGGTGGGGGTTAAGGGCCTTGTTCAAGGGCCCATAGTGGGACGAATGAGGGTGGGGGCAGGTGTGGGTGCTTCACCTACCCCACCCACATTTTTGATGTTGTCGGCTTGAACCGGCGATCTTCCGCTCACAGGCCCACCTTCTCTAACCTCTGCGCCACTACTCCCCAAAATCAATTAATCTCATGATAAATGGAAATTATTGACCTCATTTTCATTTATCGGCTTTGTTTCTTCGTGTCTCTCTCTTTCTCCTGAAGACACTGGATGACAAAAGGCTCAACTCCGGTGCTCTTCATTGACTCCTCCCTTTCTCTTTAAAATCTGTTTTAACTGTCCAAAATCGCGTTTTTGGATAGTTAAAAGCAGCTCAACTGAGGAGCTAAGATATGAGCTAAGCTAACAGGCTGACAGCAGGAAAAAAAACTCCCGTCTTGTCGAAGCTCCAAAATTCACGGTTGAAACCTGTGCCTTCATCTAAAGTTGTTTTTCTCTGCAAAAAGAAGCTGTTTACTGATTTTTTTATTAAAAGCTTTGTGTGAAAAATGCTATGCTAAAGAGCTCAAACAACACCGAGCATCCGCCATTTGAGAACCAAAAAATAGGAAAGAGAGACAGCCCATGTCATGTCAAGGGGCCTCCCTCCCAGTTTTCTTAAAGAGACACGCTGCTCGCTCCCTCACTATCCATCTATCAGTTCAAACAGTTTTATACTGCCATCCGGTGGTCAAGAAAAGGTACTACACACAAAATTAACCACCATTTCTTCTTAAAATTTGAATATTATCGTTTTATCGCAATAATTTCTGAGACAATTAATCGTTCAGCAAAATTTGTCATTGTGACAGGCCTATTTGTAGTATGGGGGAGGCAACATCATGCTGTGGGGGTGTATTGTTGAAGGAGCGAATGGCGCACTCTTCCTAATAACTTCATGATTAAGGAACATTGTCTGGAAATATTGAAGCAACAGATGAAGACATCAGCCGGGAAGTTAAAGTTTTAGCACAAATAGATCTAAATGAACAAAGACCCTAAGCCTGCAGCCAAATTAGTTACATAAGCCCCTTATCCACGGGGCTTTTTGGTACTCCTATGTAACTAGTTGTGGCCGATTGCGTGTTTTATCAACAATGCCTCTAGTGGCAGAACCCACCCCATTTTTGGGACCTAAATCACTGAGGTCCCAGGTCTGGTTCTTGTAGGGTCTAGTTGTGACATCAGTGCACTGTAGGTCACTGATTGGTCAGGGGGCGTATTCATTGGTGGAGGGCGGAGATTCAGTCTTCCACCGGAAATCAAAATCCACCATTTTCTTTTTCACCCGCATAACAGACAACAAGAAATCGGAGGAGCTTATTTTGGAATATTTTATAAGGTAAAACAAATAATCATGGCACAACCGTGGTCGAATGCTGAAGTTCAGGCATTTCTCTGTTTGCTGGCCGATGAACAAGTGCAGCGCGAGCTAGATGGAACGAAACGAAATGAAAAGATTTTTCAAGAGGTGTCTGCGCAGATGGCGGTGCAGGGCTTCCATCGCACACCAAAGCAAAGAGGAAAGCTTAAAAAACTAATAGTTGATGGTGAGTGTATTTTATTTACTTTAAGCATATTTCCTTTTCCTCATGCAACCGTTTCTTTGCGTTTTCTGAAAGTACTCTGAACAAATGAGGCTGACGGTTACGTCGTTATTAGTTAGCATCATTGCTAACTGTACTCTGTTGCTGTTTTTCCACTCTTATTTTGATGCAGAAAGTCCCACTGAAGATGAAGGTTCGCCAGATTCTGCTTTTGACTGTCCAATCCTCCCCGCTTCTGACCCTTCCCGACCACACCAGCTCCGAGTACATCTACGCCACAGAGTACATCTACGCCACAGAGTACATCTACGCCACCGAGTACATCTATGCCACCGGGCAACACGCAGCAGAGCGGCACCCAACAGCACCCGTTACTAGGTAAGAAGAAGCAACAATCGTGTTTAACATGACATTGATCATGTTGATATGAATATTGTTTTGATTTGTTGTAAAACACCTTGCATGTATTCAAACTACTTGTTTATTCAGTTGTAATGGATAAATGTTAAATTTAGTTATTCATTTATTACTTAAACTTTCATTTATGAAGTTTATTATTGAAATTATACAGGGTGTAGTGATTTTTGTTCAGATTAACGATGCTCTGTTCTTTTTCTAAATTAGCACAAACCGTTGTAAATGACTACATGTAGTTTATTTATGCCCACCTGCTTACTATCATTAAAGTACTAGACTGCTTTATGAACAGAATCATTTCTGATCTTGTGAACAAACACCTTTTGAAATTAGCAGGAACTTTAATGTAAATAATTTATTTAAAAACTCTACCTGTACTTCATCATCTAACAGCCATTTTCTTGTGTGTTATTCCTAGGCAATAGAAAGCGCAGATCAACAAGTGCAGCAGAGAGCTTTGTTTCTGCACATACAGAACAAGAGGAGATGAACCGGAAGCAGAGAGAGGAACACTTCCATTTTATTTGTGAGGATGCCAAAAAAGCAAGGCAAGAAGAAGCTGCAGCAGCGAGGAAGCAGGAGAAGGCAATTAGGAGGGAGGAGATGGCCTTGAGGAGAGAGGAAGCAGATGTTCGCAGAGAGGAAGCAGCACAGCGAAGGCAGGAGGCTGAACAGAGTGCTGCTTTCAATCAGGCACTCGTTGCCCGTTCCATGGCAAACAGACATGTTTAAAAATATTTAGAGTAGATCATAGTTGATCTATAGAAATGTAGATCCTGCAAGGTAAGCCCACAAATAGCCATACATGTAGCTTGTTACGGTTGCATATATAATTAGTATATAATTGTTTTTTTTGTACAGGTCTTTATTTCTAATAAAAGAAACATTTTCAAGTCTTGAGCTTCCATCTGATCATCAAAGTGAAGTGCTTACAGTGTTTTTTTACGTCAATAGTGTAGGATAAGTGAAGTAATTGTTTTTTTTACCTGTAACAATGCTGGTGAAGATTCTCATTTATCCTTGACACGGCAAATCCCCCCCAAAACAGATAAAAACAAAACCACAGGACTTTTTTTAAAACTGAAGACGTTTCGCTAATCATCCGAGGAGCACTCAATTCAATGAAAAAAGGAATATGGGATTAAAGTTATAAAGCTGTGGTGTTCTGTAAGCTTGCTGGAGATTGATCTGCATGTGTTAGTCTCCATAATACAAGCTTACGGAACACCACAGCTTTATAACTTGAATCACACTCCTCGTTTCATTAAATTGAGAGAGCCTCGGATGAAAAGTGATACATCTTCAGTTACAAATAAAGTCCAGTATTTTTATTTATGTATTTTTTTTTGGTTTTATCTGTAATGAGTACTGAAAAACGTAACCATAATACAGAATGTCCATGTGTTGTAAATGAACATTGCAGTGGAGTTAAAAAGGTGTAGGACTTGTGTAATCTACGTTTACAATCATCCTCATTCAGGAGGTTTTCAGTCATTGCATGTCAAACACCTCGGCCATGATGTCCATCTTGTGGATCCAGCAGCTTCTGCATCTTTTTCGCCCAAGGTCAAAAATTCTCTCCACGACTTTCACTGTGGTAAAAAGGAGCACTAACTTAATATTACTTAACAGCACTTCAATCATGAAGATAATTTGCGACAGCTTAATTTAAAGAGCTGCGTGGTAAGCATAAGCTCTGAAAGAGTTGTTAAATATCAAATCAAATGTAGGTTATTATGTAATGTACGTAATATATATATATATATGTATATATATATATATATACATACATATATACAAATCAAATTACAAAAAGACTATTAATCCCAGAGGGAAATTAAATGTAACTCATCATCCTGGTTTCATTAAAGAGTTGTTCTAGATGCTGATGGCTGTGGGCAGGAAGGATCTCTTGTAGCGTCTGTCTTACAAGGGATCTGAAGAAGTCTCTGGCTGAAGACATATATATATATATATATAAATATTAAAATAGATTAATGTATATATGCATAAACAAATATAAAGTTCTTGTTGTAGGTTTTGGTTCTTTGTTAAAAACAAAAATTAAAGAGATTACAGTTTTTCTAAAACTACAGCCACTAAAAAACGCAGCATATGTGATAGAAGCACAGCAGCAGTGTTTGTTTTGCCATTTTTACACGAACCTGGTAATAAGGCATGTCTGTACATTAAACAAACAAGAATAATTATTAATCCATGTTTATTTTCAAATCAACACTTTAACGTTCACTTGTATCTAAGGAAGGCTGGGGAGGTAAAAAAAAGATTAAGGGGTGGAATTAGGATAAGTTATGGCTCATGAGGTACTCCATCAGAGCATCTCTGACACCTCGGCCCTGCTCTCCATCTTGTGGGACAGCGACCAGGACGGGCTGTGCGGCTGGTTCTGCTTCAAGTTCATCGAGGTCATCCATTTTGGTTGTGTGTTGTTTTCCAGCTCTTCTTCTAATACATGTTAGTGGTGCTTAGAAAAGAGCTTAATGTAGCACTACCGCCACCAGCTGGTAAGGTGCGTAATATTAATAATCCGCCCACTAGAGGTGAACAATCCGCCCACTAAACGGGAACTATAGGCAAAGTGGAGACACAAAAATAGAGGTCCCACTAGAACCGGACACAACAGGCTACAACAAGAACCAGACCTGTGGATACCAGGCTATAGTGGCTTAGAGACAAGAACGTCAAATGTTTGTGAGTGATCATTACAAAGTATTTATCTCAGTCCTATTAAAGATTTGTGGGCAGAGGTGTCCTGATGCTGCTCAATAATCCATCCATTCATTATCTTTTACCTGAATCTTCCATTTTGGGTCACGGGGGTCGCTGGTGCCCATGTCCAGCAATCACTGTGCGAGAGGCGGGGTACACCCTGGACAGGTCTCCAGTCCATCACAGGGACACATAGAGACAAACGAGACAAACAACCATTCACTCTCTCTCTCTCTCACCTAGGGACAATTTAGAGTTACCAATCAGCCTAACATGCACGTTTTTGGTCTGTGGGAGGAAACTGGAGTACCCAGAGAAAACCCACGCATGCACAGAGCAAGCATGCAAACTCCACCCAGAAAGGCCCCTGGACCAGGATTTGAACCGGCAACCTTCTCGCTGAGAGGCAGCAGCTCTACCAACTGACTGTGCCACCGTCTTAAGCCTTGTATTAAAAGTAGAGCGTCAGCCTTACAGAAAGAAGTGCTACGTTTGAAAAATAATAAGCTCTTCATTATAAGATGGAGCTAGGTTGTTGAGAGCTTTGTATGTTAGAAGATTTTGAATTAAATTCTGAATTTGACAGGGAGCCAATGGAAAGAAGCTAAAACTGGAGAGATATGCTCTCTCCTACTAACTCTCAAAACTCTGGTAGGAGCATTTTGGATCAAATGAGACTATTGTAAAGATTTGTTGGACATCTAGACAATAAATAATTAATATAGTCCAGTGTAGAAGTGATAAATGCATGGTCTGTTTTTTCTGCATCATGTTGGAATAAAATGTTTCTCATTTTGAAGTGAACTTGGCAAAAAGGGATTTTCCTACTCTGCTCCTGCAAGTTGGAACACCTTGCAACAGGAACTGAAGTTGTCCACCTTCATTTCTTTAGGGGATTTTAAACATTTGATAAAGTCAATAGAAACATCAAAGCAAATATGTTCTTGTTTTTAGTATTTTACCTTGGTTTACTGCACCCTGATTTATCCTTTTGTAACACTACTTTTATTTTAACTGCATTTTTACTGTAGTTTATTGTTATTGTTGTCTGTAGTTTATATGTTCTGTCTGGATCAGGTTTCTCTTGTAAATGAGTCCTCGTGGCTCAATGAGACCAGCCTGTATGAATAAAGGTTGCATGAATGAATTTTAGTAATACTGTGCAGGCGGAAGAAGGTATAGTAAATAGAAATACATTTAGGATAATAACTGACAGAACACAGGAAAGATTTAGTCTGATTTAATGTCAGACAGTGAGACAAAACGATTATGTGTCATAATCTAATGTATACAGCATCTTGTTTCAATTGAGATAAAATCAGTTAATCTTAAAAACCACAGCAAATGACCATAAATGCAATAATTTGTGTGATTTAACTTCTTTTGAACAAAATAGTTGTGACTTAGTTTCACGGTCAGCTGTTAAAGGTCAAAGTAAGTAATCGATCAACAGAAAGGAGTAGAAACATAAAAACAGACCTGAAGTTCTTCTGTTTTTACTTCATCTGGTTTCTCCCTGCATCTCTGTCTGACCCGCAGGACTATACCGCCACCTGTCGGAAATGTTCCGCCCAGCGACAAACACATTTGTTTTTATTTATTCAGCTAGTTTTTGTTTTACAAACCTTAAGTTGTGTTTGTGGGCCTGACTCGGATCCCTCGGATGCTGCTCTGACGCTGTGGCAGACAAAGTGCAGCAGGAGTTGGAGAGACAGGACAGAGCAATGGATTAGCGACACCATCTAACGGCTGCTCCGTCCTTGAAGCGACTAAAATATTAAAAATCATCAACGGATAGTTCACGAAACCCGGCCCCCAACAGTTAACCACCTTCAATCAGAATCCGGGTCAGATAACTTTGGTCTTACTGGTGAAAATGTTTTATTTTACACATGACCTTAATTCGGTGCTGTTCATTTAGCTACTGTTTTTAGCCGACATGGGAGGGGCGCATGCGCATTTTCTTTGACTAGTGATCAGCTTGTATACGTCATCAGGTCCGCCATATTGAAAAGGAGAAGGGTTTCTCCATAGATATCATATAATCACTAGATACAGCATTGGCTGCTGCGGCGCAGGTTTTTCGGCCGCCATCTTGGAGCGGTCGTCTATTTGGTTAAAGCAGAAGATGTTTCAGCACTTCGCAGCTTATTTCTGTTCTAATCGACGGACTGTTGACGTCAGGTCTCGGAGGATAACTTTTCACAAGTAAGATGAACATAGTATTGTTAGTATTTTGAGAATAGAATATTACTGTACTGTATTTATGTCCACCAGCTGATGTGATGTTCAGTGTAACACGGTGTTCAGCTGCAATGAAGCTAACTGAGATCTGATGACAGGAATATTTTTCTAACAAGCATACTCACTATTTCAGTAGCATTGGTTCATCAAGAGATATGTATCATAATTTGAGTTTTGTTTAAGTTCTAGGATATATAAAAAAAATAAAACTAGGGGGAAAATAGAAAGTAAGATTGACCTCCTCTGTACAATGTTTTTGTGAAGACACAAACCTCCTGTTTTCATTGTGAAGGTTTCCCAAAGAACAAGATCTGAGGAAGAGGTGGAAGTATCTTTGAGGAGGATTCATCTGAGCAGTGAGGATTTTAAACTGGAGGATTTTGATCAAACTGATCAGACTGTCTGACTGAGAGATGGTGTGGTACCATCGGTTCACCTTCAAAGAGTAGGAGCATCATTATAAGTTCATTAATGTTCATAAATTTACATATTTTATTGTCAGTCACAAGGTGAGACACCTCCATGTGTTTATATGAACAGGTAACTATAGACTGTAAAGTTCATATTCATTATGCTTTTTCATTTCAGCTTGAAAACTGCAGGTCTACAGGAACTCAACAAAAGCTGGAGCTGCTCTGTCTGTGGCCTCTCAGGAACGTGCACGTCACACACACAACCTTGGCCTAACGATGAGAGTATTTCTATTTTAAACCTTTATTTTTTTCATTTAGCCTTTATTTATTCAGGTAGTCTCATTGAATCACGAGAACTCATTTTCTTGAGAGACCTGTTTAGGAGCAGGTGGTGGGGGTTGAGTGCCTTGCTCAGGGGCCCAGAGTGGGCCAATGAGGGTGGAGGCAGGTGTGGGTGTTTCACCTTTTCCACCTCATTTTGAGGTTGACGGTACCGGGAGTTGAACCTGCGACTTTCCAATCACAGGCCCATCTTCTAACCTCTGCACCACCACTCCCCCACATAACATCATATCATAATGGTCATGGTCATAATAAAATCTCACTGGTTTCCATCCAGATGTGTTAAACAGCTGCTGGTCCCCCTGATGTTTACAGGTGGCTGTTGTCAGTGGATGAAAAGCCTGGCATGAACAAGATGATGCTGGAGATCATGATTTGACGAGAGCTACCACCTTCTAACTGTGAAGAACAGCAGCAGCTCAGTGATTCCCTCAAGGCTCAGTGAAGGTGCTGAGAGCTGCAGAGAGGCTGATCCATGGAGCTTCAACACAGCAACCTCCAAACATGTCCACCCTCACACACATCGTCCATGAAGAGACTGGACCAGAGCACAAGATAATAAGACAGTGATAACAACAACAACAATACACATTCACTAATGATTCAGACCATTTTTTTTATTGTTTGTTTTACAATTGAAAACAGTTTGTTATCCACTGTTGTCATCACTCTTTGTTAAAATCCAGGTCTCTCTTGTAAATGAGTCCTATTGGCTCAATGGGACTAACCTGTATCAATAAAGGTTGAATGAATATAAATATATACATAATGATTTATTCAACCTGTTATTCATACAGGTTGGCTTCATTGAGCCACAAGGACTCATTTACAAGAGACCTGCTCCAGACAGAACAGTAAACAATGGCAATGATAAACTACAGTAAAAATGATAGAGATGATATGTATGGCGCTCGTCAGCGCCAATAGGCGATAGCGGTCATTGCTGTATCTAGTGATTATATGATATCTATGGTTCTCTGCAGCATAGATATAAACACTAGATACAGCATTGACCGCTATCGCCTGACGAGCCGTAGGGCCGCCATCTTGGAACGGTCGACCGCTCCACTCAGTGTAACCTGTTTGACAGAAGCAATGAAGTATCTGCGCGTTTAATCAGTCATTGCTGAATACTAAACTCATTCTCACAATTTTTTCCTCTGTAAATCTTAGGCGTACAGCCATTAAAGCTGAACACATGGTTCAGTGTATTTAAATTTTCTTGGTGGTGTTAACATTAACACTAATAAAATAATCTTATTACAACTGGACAATAGACTGGACTGGAAATGCAACAGTGAAGCCATCTACAAGAAGGGACAGAGCAGACTGTACTTCTTGAGGAAGCTGAAGTCCTTCAACGTTTGCAGCAAGATGCTGCATATCTTTTATAAGTCTGTTGTAGAGAGCGCCATCTCTTCTGCCATCATCTGCTGGGGTAGCAGCACCAGAGCAAGTGACTTAAAAAAGATCAACAAGCTCATAAAGATATATATATGTATGTATGTATGTATGTATGTATGTATGTATATATGTATGTATGTATGTATGTATATATGTATGTATGTATGTATGTATATATATATGTATGTATGTATATATATATATGTATGTATGTATGTATATATATATATGTATGTATGTATGTATATATATATGTATGTATGTATGTAT
>NC_056502.1:46611361-46621456 GCF_014905685.2 Nematolebias whitei
TCCTTTCCACTGTTGCCACTGTGCTTGCTCAGGATGGGAGACTGCAATGAAGCCAAGATTCAACTTGTCTGGAGATATATATATATATATATATATACATACATATATATACATACATACATACACACACAATTATATATATTTTATATATAACCACATATTGCCACCATATATATTCACACACATTATAATTTCATTATCTTATCCTCCACTTGGGACAGGACCTCCTCCCTGACCCAGAGAGGGCACTCTATCCTTTTCCAGCTTAAGACCATGGCCTCGGATTTGGAGGAACTGATCCTCATCCTGGCTGTGTCGCACTCGGCTGCGAACCGCTCCAGCGAAAGCTGTAGATCACGATCTGATGAACCCAAAAGGACTACATCATCTGCAAAAAGCAGAGACGCAACCTCAAGGCCACCCAAATGGATCCCCTCAACACCTTGGCTGCGCCTAGAAATTCTGTCCATAAAAGTTATGAACAGGATCGGTGACAAAGGGCAACCTTGGCGGAATCCAACTCTCACCGGGAACGAGCCCGACTTACTGCCAGCAATGCGGACCAGGCTCTTACACTGGTCATACAGGGACCTAACAGCCCGTATCAAAGGGCCTGGTACCCCATAATCCCAGAGTACCCCCCACAGGGTTCCCTCAGGGACGTCGTTGAGCACCTTCTCCAAGGCCACAAAGCACATGTAGACCGGATGGGCAAACTCTCACGTACCCTCCAGGACCCTGCTGAGAGTGTAGAGCTGGTCCAGTGTTCCACGACCAGGATGAAAACTGCATTGCTCCTCCTGAATCCAAGGTTGGACTATCCGACGGACCCTCATCTCCAGAAATGTCTTCAGTTGATCCAAATTGCTGCTGCCAGAGTCTTAACCGGAGTTAGTATGAGAGATCATATCTCTCCAATTTTAGTTTCTCTCCATTGGCTCCCTGTCAAATCCAGAATAGAATTTGAAATCTTACTTCTAACCTACAAAGCTCTCAACAATCTGGCTCCATCTTATATTACAGATTTGATTTTTCCATATTTTCCTAACAGAGCACTTCGCTCTCAGGCTGCAGTTCTACTTGTGGTTCCTAGAATTTACAAAAACAGAATGGGAGGCAGATCCTTCAGTTATCAGGCTCCTTTCTTGTGGAACCAACTTCCAATCTCTGTCCGTGAGGCTGACACATTATCCATTTTTAAAGTAGGCTTAAGACTTTCCTTTTTGCTAAATCCTATAGTTAGGGTCAGCTTGGGTTTCCTGAACTGTCCCTTAGTTATGCTGCTATAGGCTTAGACTGCTGGAGGACAAACTGACCACACTTTTCACTCTGCTACTGTCTTTACTTACTCTGCTCAACCTGTTTTGTATTTGTAATTATTTTTTCTGTCTTTAACATGTGTTTTTTGTCTTTCAGGTACACCTGGACCTATATCTGGACCTACCATTCCGTTTTTGTCTGTCTCTCCTTCCTGTCCTCTCAAACCAGCCGGTCAAAGCAGATGGCCGCTTGTCCTGAGCCTGGTTCTGCTGGACGTTTCTTCCTTTTAAAAGGGAGTTTTTCCTTTCCACTGTTGCCACTGTGCTTGCTCAGGATGGGAGACTGCAATGAAGCCAAGATTCAACTTGTCTGCTGGCCTCCTTAGATGGAGAACTTTACTAATTGGCTTTTATGTATGTGAATGTTTCGGTAAAGTGCCCTAAGACAACTTTGTTGTGATTTGGTGCTATATAAATAAACTGAATTGAATTGAAAACAAAACAAAAAAATTGTAGACATGTTTCGTCTTTCATCCGAAAAACTTCTTCAGTCTGAGGTGCTGTATTCAGGTCAGTCTTATAAATAGCACCTTCTCGTAGTGGATCATCAGTTTGCTGCTGACAGCCAAAACCAGCTGTTCACATGATCAAGGAGGACCATCAGCCTAACGATGGATCATTAGCACACTGATGGCTGTTTGCTATTCACAGGGGGCTGAATGATACTAGCAATAACAGCATTATAAGAAGGGACAGTTGAACATGGAGGCCTCCACTCCTGTTTAATGATGGACATTTCTTTTCACAAAGATGGCCTCCTTTACTCCTCTCTCAAACCATCGTTCCTCTCTATCCAGGATGTGAACATCTTCATCCCTGAAAGAGTGACCGCTGGCCTGGAGATGAGTGTATACCGCAGAGTCCTGGTCTGACTGTGAATGGAAGGCCGCAGAGGTAGTACTCGAAGTGGTTAATTGCTCTCACAATAGCAAGAGCTCACTACATGATGTGATACAATAGTGCCGTTCAGCTTTATTGAAAGTACAATTTTTTTTTTTTTTTTTTACTAAAGTAAGCCACCACTTTCTCCCCATCTTGGCCCACTTGGCTAAGCACCGCTCCCATCCCCACATCACTGGTATTTGTGTCCAACACAAACGGCAGGTTGGGGTCTGGAGCAGTGAGAACTGGAGACGCTGTCAAGGCCTATTTCAGATTGTTGAAAGCCTGTTTGCACTCTCACTTTATTTGCTTCCACTGGGGTCCATCCTGAGGAAACATGATCTTTCATTCCATTGCTATGCTGATGACTGTCAGATCTACCTGCCTGTGAAACCAGCAAGTGTTTGCTCCATTCACCCTCTGTTAAAATGTCTGGATGACATTAAGGCCTGGATGGCTTCAAATTTCTCAAGTTTTAACAATGAGAAGACTGAAGTCATTGTCTTTAGCCCTAGCTCAACTGCTGCCACTGATCCTGCCAACCTGGACTCTCTTCAGCCATGTCTTAAGCAGTCTGGTAAAAATCTCAGGATGGTTTTAGACTCTGACTTCAAGTTTGACATCAACTCTGTTCTGCAGAAAAGCTTCTTCCAACTCAGACAGGTAGCTAAGCTCAAGCCAGTATTGTCCAGACCCGACCTTGAGAAACTAGTCCACGCCTTTGTCACGACCCGATTGGATTATTGCAATGCACTCTATGCAGGAGTCAGCCAGGCCTCCATCTCACGTCTTCAGCTCGTCCAGAATGTTGCTGCTCGGCTTTTAACCGGAACTCATAGGTCTGAACATATTACACCAGTTCTGTCCTCCCTTCACTAGCTCCCTGTTCGTACTAGGATAGTCTTTAAAATTCTTCTGTTGACCTTCAAATGCTTAAATGGCCTCGCACCCCTTTACCTCTCTGAGCTTCTGGAACCTTATGTTCCCTCTCGGCTGATCATCTGATCAGCTGCTTTTGGCTGTTCCAAAAACAAGACTGAAGCTCAGAGGAGATCGGGCTTTTTCTGTCATAGGCCCCAAACTCTGGAACAACCTGCCCCCCAACATCAGACAGGCCACCTCCCTTCCTCGGTTCAAATCCCTGCTCAAAACTCATCTGTTCTCGCAGGCATTTCACACAGTGTAAATTGATCTAGTGGTTTATTTTTTTTATCTGTGACCCTATGTTTTAAATGCTTTTTATTAATTCTTCAGTTATTATTATTAGTGTATTGTATTTTTTTATTTTTTATTTTACTCTCATTGATTGTTGTTGTCATTGTTTTTGTTGTTAAGCACTTTGATAACAGGTTCTGTTTTAAATGTGCTCTATAAATAAAGTTGACTTGACTTGACTCTGGTGTCCAGGCAAAATCACTGTCTTTATGCTGCAGGTTGAACAGTGGTGCAGCTATGCAAGAAAACCCACGAACAACCTGCATGTAGTAGGATGATAGTCCAATAAAGCCCTTTAGCTCCTTCAGATTGGATGGGGTCGGCCAGTCTTTCACAACTTGCACTTTCTCCTCCAATGCCCTCTCCTCCAATATTGTGCCCCAGAAACCCCAGTTCTTTTCTCATGAAGCAGCACTTGTCAGGATGGAGCTTCAGACCTGCCTTTATCCTTTGTAAAACCCGCTGCAGGGAAATTAAGGCAATCTTGAATGAGTTCCCGTGGACAAGAATGCCGTCCAAGTCTACTAGACACTCCTGTCGTGGGATTTCAGCCAGCACCTTCCCTATTAGCAGATCGAAACTGGCTGGGGCGTTACACAGTCCAAAGCAGAGTATACGGAACTGCCATAGCCCTCTACTAGTGCAGAAAGCCGTTTTTGGTTTAGCATCTGGACTGAGGGGCACCTGCTAGTACCCACCACATAGATCTAATGAAGAAAACCAGGACGAGCCAGACACCAAGTCCAGTGACTCATCAATGCGGGGCAGCGAGTACGAGTCTTTTTTTGGTGACACTTTAGTCTGTAGTCCACACAAAATCTAATTTTTGCGCTCTTTTTCTCTTTAACCATTACATCCCCTGAAGCCCAGGGGCTGTCAGAGGGCTCAATGATTCCTGACCTTAGCATTTCGTCAATCGCACTGTCAGCAGCTGCCTGATGGGCGAGGGGAAGGCGGTGAGGGCATGTTTTGATGGGCCTTGCATCTCCTGTGTCAATTCTGTGTTGCACCAGGTGTGTCAGATCCACTTCCTCCTCTGACAGAGCAAAAATGTCTTTAAACTCCCAGAGTACTTCCCACAACTCCTGCTGTTGGGGTTCCAAGTTATCACAGCCCCGTCCCCATACCTCCCTTACTGCTGCCAGTCTGTCTACCCCTCTCCCCACAGGTTGTTGTCCAAGGGCAGTGGCGTGCACAACAGACAATGGGCTGCTGGGGCAAGGAAGTTGGAGGAGAAATATGGAACGTGGGGTCAGAAGATTTTGCAGCCAATGGGGTTGCTGGGTGAAGGCATAGGATCTGTGTGGGGTGCACCAACTCAACTGTGGAACCCCCTAGGATAGTCAGAGAGTTTTTTCCTTGGTTTAACACACCATTAGCAGCCCTAAGAAAGTCCAGCCCTAATATACATGGGTCCTAGACCACTGCAACCCACACCTCAAATTTTACTGACATTTTCCCCACCTGAATGTTGACCACCCCTCTCCCCAGCATAGGGGCTAGCTCACCAGTCACTGTCTTAAGTTTTACTATAGTAGCGTTTATCCGAGTCCCAATTGGAACTAGATCAGGTCGCACCAAGGTTGCAGTGGAACCTGTGTCAACAAGCGCCACACATGAGGCACCCACCAGGGTGATGGGGACGTGGCAAAAATTCCCCACGTGTGTCCAGCCTACTGCCCATACAGACTCTGTGATGTCATCTGCTTCTGGGGGTAGTGGAGCCCCACTCCCCTGACCTAAAAATGCATACCAGTTCATCCGGGCCATTACTCCCAGAGAGCTACGTGCACAGACACAGCTGGCACATCCCCATACTCTGCAAGGGGTACTGGAGCTGGCCCTGGAGAGAGGCTGTTGGAGCTGCTTCAGAGACTGACCATCTTAGAGCTGGCCCTGTTGTAAATGGACTGTACTTATATAGCGCCTTTCTATCTTATTTCAAGATACTCAAAGCGCTTTATACTACAATCTGTGTCCTCATTTTCCATTCATACAGTCATTCGTGCACTCTACTACTTTGTAAATCTCTACAAAGCTAATTGAACAAATCATTCTAAAGAGACTAATCAGTGCTTTAGATCACATTCATACACTGATGGGACACACATCAGAGGCTATGAGGGGTTCACTGTCTTGCCCAGGGACACTTCAGCATGTGACTGCTGGTGGATTCGAACCCCAAATTCTTGCATTGGAGGACGACTGCTCTAACCATTCAGCCACTGCTGCCCATTGTAAGGAGTGTGGTTCAGGAGATCCCGGCCAAAGAGACCCTGGCATGGACTGCTGAGTTAACTGAACTGATCCGTGCAGTGTCATTGCAACCACTATGTGGCGGTGCTCATAATCGCCCATGTAGGCCCCCCCATATGCTTGGTCTGTGGTCAGGCTGGCCACATCAGTGTATGGTGCCCCAGGCAAGTTGGTGGTCTGGGAAACAATCTGGGGTCTGTGTAAATGGGACGACACTGGCCCCTGTCCCTGTGTCCCACTTACCCCTAGTGGACGGAGCCCAACCGAAAGTTAGGGTTTCAATGTCAATGGCCAGTGCACGTAATGGCTCTCCATTCAGTCTCTGTCTGCTTGCCAGCTCTGCACGCAGGATACCGAGCTGGTTACACTGTCCAAAACGCTACTTCAGAGCTCCCACTAAAGCTCCATAGTCATCTCTTTCAGCCAGACTTAGTAGTAGCAGGCATGTTAGCGCTTCATCAGTGAGACAGAGCCAGCTGAAGTGCTTTAGTGTCCTCTGCCCAACCTGCAGCCTTTGTCAACAACTCAAATAGGGTATGAAAAACATCCCAGTCTGCCCTACCAGAGTATTTTGGCATTTTCACTTGCAGCTGACAACCATGGGCCCCGCCATCTTTGTTAACTTTTGGCCGTGCGTCACCTGGTGACAGAGTTTTTGCGCCTAGGCAGTCCTCCCACCTCCACAGGCTGAATCCAGCATCAGCAACTAGCTTTCTTGCTGTCTGTTTCAAATGAGCAACGTGCTCTGAAGCACGACCAGAGTCCATCACATACCATGAAGCACCAGTGTAGTCACTGTCCATCACCTCCTCTTTTACAGCCAGAGAGTCAGTCTTGTCCCGCTGTGCAGCCATCCTGCTGGGAGATGATGAGTTAAGGTAGCTTCTATTTTTTTCTACTGACACCAATGTGACGTCCAGCCGGATGTATTGGAATGACGGTCGAGGAAGACATGAATAATAGTTGCTTTGCTGCTAACTTAAAATGGTTACTGTCTGCCACAACCATGCCAGTACAAGAACAAACTCTCCAACTCTCGAACACACCTGCGCCCGCGCACACACACACACACCTGCGAGTTCCCGCACCAACTTCTCACTGACCGCTCTGCTCCACCAATCACACGCTTGTCTTAAACTCAGTACAGAATGCATTTTCCATAACAATCAGTAAACAGAACATTTGAAACAAGAGAACACATTGTTAACTTGAATATTACTGTAGGGTCGTCACAATATATTCAGCTCCTTGGTGTCTTGTCAGTGTCAGCAGATTGTCCTTCATCAGGCATTATGATCTGTCTTCCTTCATGTCCTCCTTTAAGTAAGTTAGTTGCCCCGTCAGCATTTTGTGTTTTTTAAATTCAGTAATAAACTATTTACTTATTTTACTGGAGTTTTTCATTGTCTTCTTGCATGTGAGTTCATACACGTTACAGTCAGGTCATAATAGAATCCGGAGACTAAACTAAACCTAGCAGGAAGATTACCCTGTTAGAGTTCCTGGCCCATGAGGCAGAAAAAACTGCCCAATGGGAGAAGGAAGAAGAGCGGAGGAAGACTCAGTTTAGAGGAACTTATCTGAGTTTTAAACCTGGGTCCTCTGCCTCATCATCTCTCCTTCCTTCACCACCTCACCCACCGGCAGCACCTCACTACCCACCTACTCCTCAACCACCTCCTGTGTTCCCCGAGTAGTTCTCAGAAGGAGGGGGGCAACCCGCTCGGATTCTCCGTAAGAGAAGCCGACGGCATTCAAACCGGATCCACAGAACTCCAGTCTTCTCAGACGCAGCTGGAGGAACGGTGGAGGAAAGGTAGAGGAACGGTAGAGGAACGGTGGAGGATCGGTGGAAGTCTTTGCAGGCGGGGTGGGGGGGGGGCAGCCGAGCTCTCGCTCATTGGGGGATCAGCCGACGGAGCAGCGGAGACCGAACCCACAAATGAAACAGCTAATTGGCGGGCAGCCTAACCCTTGCTTGGGTGCCTCTCCAGTGGCCACTTAGCCTGCAGCCGCAGCCGCTCCAGCGGTCTCTTCCCCTACAGCCGCAGTTGTTCCAATGGTCTCTTCACCTGCAGCTGCAGCCTCTCCAGTGGTCTCTTCTCTAATCTGTTTGAAGAGTTTCAGTCAGGGTTTAGAGCTCATCATAGCACAGAAACAGCACTAGTAAAAGTCACTAATGATATTCTCATGGCCTCAGACAATGGACTTGTGTCTATACTGATCCTGTTAGACCTCAGTGCTACATTTGATACAGTTGATCACAATATTTTACTACAGAGGCTTGAATATGATATTGGGATTACAGGAACGGCTCTAAAGTGGTTTAAATCATATCTATCTGATAGATTCCAGTTTGTAAATGTAAATAATAAATCTTCTTCATACACCAAAGTTAGTCATGGAGTTCCTCAGGGCTCAGTGTTTGGGCCAATACTCTTTACTTTATATATGCTTCCATTAGGTAAAGTTATTAAACAGCATGGGAAAAATTTCCATTGTTATGCTGATGACACACAATTATATTTGTCCATTAAACCCATACTTAGACTACAAGCATGTCTTAAATACATAAAAACCTAGATGACCCTTAATTTTCTCCTGCATGTCTTAAATACATAAAAACCTAGATGACCCTTAATTTTCTCCTGTTGAACACAGACAAAACTGAGGTTTTGGTTTTTGGACCTGAGCACCTTAGGAATTAATTTTTCAGTCTTTCTCCCTCCTTAGATGGCATTAATCTGTCCTCCAGCTCTAATGTTAAAAATCTTGGTGTTATTTTTGATCAGGACATGTCTTTTATCCCCCACATTAAAAACATTACTAGAACTGCCTTCTTCCATCTGCGTAATATCACTAAAATTAGAAACATCTTATCTAAAAATGATGAAGAAAAACTGGTCCATGCATTTGTCACGTCTAGACTGGACTATTGCAATGGTTTATTGTCTGGATGTCCAAATACTTCTTTAAAACGTCTTCAGTTGATCCAAAATGCTGCTGCTAGAGTCTTAACTGGAGTTAGTAGGATAGATCATATTTCTCCAGTTTTAGTTTCTCTCCATTGGCTCCCTGTCAAATCCAAAATAGATTTCAAAATCTTACTTCTAACCTACAAAGCTCTCAACAACCTGGCTCCATCTTATATTACAGATCTTATTGTTCCATATTTTCCTAACAGAGCACTCCGCTCTCAGACTGCAGGTTTACTTGTGGTTCCTAGAATTTACAAAAACAGAATGGGAGGCAGATCTTTTAGTTATCAGGCTCCTCTCTTGTGGAACCAACTGCCAATCTGTGTCCGTGAGGCTGACACATTATCCAGTTTTAAAACTAGGCTTAAGACTTTCCTTTTTGCTAAATCCTATAGTTAGGGTCGGCTTGGGTTTCCTGAGCTGTCCCTTAGTTATGCTACTATAGGCTTAGACTGCTGGAGGACAAACTGACCACAATTTTCACTCTACTTCTGTCTTTACTTACTCTGCTCAACCTGTTTTGTATTTGTAATTATTTTTTCTATCCTTAACATGTGTTTTTTTGTCTTTCAGATACACCTGGACCTATACCTGGACCTACCATTCTGTGTTTGTCTGTCTCTCCTCCCTGTCCTCTCAACCAGCCGGTCAAAGCAGATGGCCGCTTGTCCTGAGCCTGGTTCTGCTGGAGGTTTCTTCCTTTTAAAAGAGAGTTTTTCCTTTCCACTGTTGCCACTGTGCTTGCTCAGGATGGGAGACTGCATCAAAGCCAAGATTCAACTTGTCTGCTGGATTCCTTAGATAGAGAACTACTAATTGGCTTTTATGTATGTGAATGTTTCTGTAAAGTGCCCTGAGACAACTTTGTTGTGATTTGGCGCTATATAAATAAACTGAATTGAATTGAATTGAATTCGCTTACAGCCACAGTCTTCCTGTGGCCTCTCCTGTGGCTTCTCCTATGGCTTTGTCACCTGCAGCCATGGCCTCTCCTGTGGCCTCATCACCTGCAGTCACAGCCTCTCCAGTGGCCTCTCTGCCTGTCTCCACGGCCTTCCCAGGGGTCTCCTCATCCTTCTTCTGAATGGATCCAGGAGGGTACAGGTGGACGCCACTGCTGCCCTTAAAGGGATGGTCTCCTAGCCACCTGGCAGAATTTTGGTCTGCTAAAGAATGACCTCCTGGACACCCACCAGAACCCTGGTCTGAAGATGGATGGTCTCCTGGCTCCCCACCAGACCTCTGATCTGTTGATGGATGGTCTCCAGGCCACCCCCCAGATTTTCTGTCCTGCTTTGGACGGTCTCCTGACCGCCCACCTTGACTGGGGTTTGTGGTTTCTGTGTTCCCTTTTTGTGTTAGGTTCCTACCTGTCGGTCTTCTGTTTTTTGCTCCTCGTGTTCCTTTGTGTGCCCTTCTTCCTGTTTTTTCCCCACCTCCCACTA
>NC_056502.1:46621466-46632189 GCF_014905685.2 Nematolebias whitei
TGTTCCTTTGTGTGCCCTTCTTCCTGTTTTTTCCCCACCTCCCACTAAAGTGAATATAACTCTCTCCTTGGGATTTCAGGGGGCATCCCTAGGAGTGTGTGTGTGTGTGTGTGTGTGTGTGTGTGTGTGTGTGTGTGTGTGCGTGCGGGGGGTCCTGTAGGGTTTCTAGGGTCTGGTTCTGTCTTCTGTGTTTCCTCATGTTTGTCAGTCATCCTCAGTGTTCCTCCTCCCTGTGTTCCAGCTCTGTCTCACCTGTGGGGCGGCTGTGGCTGAGTGGTTAGAGCAGTCATCCTCCAATGCGAGAGTTGGGGGTTTGAATCCACCAGCAATCACGCTGAAGTATCACTGGGCAAGACACTGAACCCCTCATAGCCTCTGATGTGTGTCCCATCAGTGTATGAATGTGATCTAAAGCACTGATTAGTCTCTTTAGAATGATTTGTTCAATTAGCTTTGTAGAGATCCAGTAGAGTGCTTTATGAATGGGTTAATGAGGGCACAGATTGTAGTGTAAAGCGCTTTGAGTATCTTGAAATAAGATAGAAAGGTGCTATATAAGTACAGTCCATTTACCATTTATAATCATCACAGGGGCTTGTCATTTCACCTTCATTAGTGTCTGTATATATTCAGTCCCTTGAAGTCTTGTCAGTGTCTCCAGATTGCCCTTCATCGGGCTTTATGATTTCTCTTCCTTCGTGTCCTCCTCCGTAAGTTAGCTGCCCTGCCAGCATTTTGCTTTGTTTATTCAGAAATAAACTACTTATTTTACTGGGGTCTCTCATCGTCTTCCTGCACGTACATGTTACAGTCAGATCATGATATTGATAAGTATTAGACAAAACATCAGTTTGAACTTGACTAGACAGACCCTTTAAACCAGTAAAATATATCACTTCCTTCTGATTTTAGGGTACTAAACAACACGCAAGCAACTGTTTATCTTTTTAAGTTTATGCAGCCAGACATCTTGTGCGACAGAAAGTACATTAGAGAACTTTACAAATACAAATTTTTACAAATGTTTCCTGCGCTTTGAGCCAAAAATATAAAATTTATAATGGGGGGAACAGTTGGAATTGGGCTTTGTTGTTTAAAAATGTCAAATTGATGTTCCATGTGTGAGCAAAATCTTTCTGCTTAGTAAAGTTCCTGGTTGAGTGAGATGACCCAGAAATATTTAAGTGGTATTTGAGCTGGTCAAATCCACTAAATGTTTTCTAAAAGTGGCTGCAGTGCTTTTTCTCTTATTTCAGTCTGCTTCAAAACCATAAATGGACTAGAGCAATGAGTGAAATCCTGTCTACACTATTGTATATAGTTCTTTAAATCAGTTTTAACTTTAACAGCAAATTTTGATTTAATGTTATTGTTGGTTGCATGTTCTCTCCGTGCATGCGTGGGTTTTCTCCGGGTACTCCGGTTTCCTCCCACAGTCCAAAAACATGCATGTTAGGTTGATTGGTAACTCTAAATTGTCCCTAGGTGTGAGTGAGAGAGTGAATGTTTGTTTGTCTCGTTTGTCTCTATGTGGCCCTGTGATGGACTTGCGACCCGTCCAGGGTATACCCCGCCCCTCGCACAGTGATAGCTGGACATGGGCACCGGCGACCCCCGTGACCCAAAATGGAATAAGCGGGTAAAGAAAATGGATGGATGGATGGATGTTATTGTTGGTCTTTAATTATGTTTTTTCCATTTTAGCCATATTTAAGTCATAATTTAGTTTTATTCTAGTTTTAGTTAACCAGATATGTTTTGCTCATCTAAATCTACAATAAATTTAATTGATTATAATATAAAGTGTAAAGATAATCAGTTTTCTATTACCTTCATCCATCCATCCATTATCTTTACCCACTTCTTCCTTTTCGGGTTGCAGGTGTCACAGGTGCCCATGTTCAGCCATCACTGTGTGAGAGGCGGGGGACACCCTGGACAGGTCTCCAGTCCATCACAGGGACATAGAGAGACAAACGAGACAAACAACCATTCATTCACTCTCTCGCTCACACCTAGGGACAATTTAGAGTTACCAATCAACCTAACATGCATGTTTTTGGTCTGTGGCAGGAAACTGGAGTACCTGGAGAAAACCTACGCATGAACTGAGAGAACATGAAAACTCCACCCAGAAAGGTCCCTGGCTGGGATTTGAACTGGCAACCTTCTCACTGAGAGACAGTAGCTCTACCAACTGAACACCATGCTGCTTGTGTGTGTAGTTGGGTGGGAAAAATAATTCTTACCATGAAGATATGTCCAAATAATGTTCCATCTAACTTTTTAAAGACCATTTCTAGTGTTAGAAGAGTCATTCTTTTAATCATATTATTCTTTGAATTCTTTTGTGTTTTACTCTTGGTTTTCTTCATGAGTTTACTTTTATGATTTTGTCTTATGATAATTTTATTTTCATGTCATCTTCAGTGGAAAAACCCAGAAAAGAAATTATGATGTTTTACAACCTTTAACCATCTACCAAGCTTGCAAAATCTTGTTGTTCCAGTCTGCCCTTCCCTCAGAAACAGACTGTGACTTATTGCTAAAAAAACATATAAACAACCTGCTCTATACGATCACACCCACCATAGTTTGAAATGAATAAAAACAGCAAGAGGGAACGAGCAAGTTGAAGAGAGCTGGAGAAAGGACGTCTCTGGCTACTCTTCCCTTTGCAAAGGAAAATCTCCATTGTGTCCGAGTTCATTTGTTTAAACCTAACAAAACTTGGTTGCCGTGACACGGATTCCAACATACTCAGACGGTGACAGGAGGAGGAATACCACTGAAGCCCGTCGACGGCCAGACTCGTTTAGGACAATCTGAATCAAAGCCCCTGTGAGTGACGTTCTTCACTGGGCCGGTGAAAATAGGAGTCTCATCCACCTGCCAACATTGAATTGATGGAATCCAGACCTTTGAGACGAACTGGCACACAATAGAGTGAGTACTGTTTTTTTGTGAAAATGTTTGAGAATTGAGGGGCTGAAGGACCACAGAGTAGAATTAATGAGCATAGCATGATCATGCTGAAATGATCCTTTGAGAATAAGTGGCGCTGAAGGACCACAGAGTAGAATAACCTAGGATGTTAAGATTGTGTCTATATATATGTGTGTGTGTGTATGAGTGAAAGTTGAGATATGAATGCCACATATAGGTTCTGAAGCAGCAGCGCAAGCAGAAACCTTACGGTGTCAACAAAAACTTGTGGTCTGTTGAAGTAAGACATACCTCTGGATTAAGGAACATTTAAATTGTCATAAATGTGGAGAAAAAGCAGTAAGACCTCTGAGGGGGCAGTAGGAGATGGAAAATTGATGGAAACGATGAATAAAAATAATGTTAAATATTTAAATAAATGGGAAAAACGATATGGGTTTCTGGGCAAATTAACTATCGTAGCATGCCAGAACGTAGTTGAAAAAATAGAAACAGACGCAGCATGTAGAAAGGGGGAAGAAAAAAGAGAACAAAGAAGAAGAGCTAAAAATAGCACATAGATGGCTTGAACAAGCACAAAAAAAGGAGACAAGGAGAGACTAAAAGCAATTTAACTAAAAGCAATTTAACAATGTATGTATGACAGGAAGACAATGAAAGCACTGTAAAAATTAAGAAACAAGTTGGGAGAGCCCAACCCACGAACAAAATCCAGTGGAAGTCCAACCAACTCACCAACAAAAACAACTGATATATCCAGATGTAACTCAACTCAAAACATCTATGAAATTGAGAGAGGGAGATAACTTAAACCCCCCAGGCCACTACAATAGTCCATATGCTTCTGGAGTTGAAATGTATCCAATGATTGCGGTACCTAACCCAAACAATGATAACGGGACACGTCCACATATGTTCGTGTTCCGACCATGGACCCTAAAGGCAGCTAGAAAAGCCACAGAAGGCATGCCGAATCCACAAGAGGACGTTCGGGCATTTGAAACAGCCCTAATGGATCTGATAAACTCATACAGACTAAATGGTGTAGAAACAGGAGAAGCTGTGCAGTGCTCCCTGGGGAGATTTTGGGGAAGGGTAAGAGGAAATTACACAGGAAGAAATGTTGACCAAGAGCCACACCCATATCCAGACAATGGTGACTTGCGAGGAGTGTTTGGAGGACAATTAGACCAACTAATGGGTCGGATCAGAACAGAATTTAGAAGAACCGCGGATTACACCAAACTCGCTGCAGTAAAACAAAAACCAGATGAAGAAGTAGATGATTATCTCATCAGGTTTGAAAAAGAGTTCAGGGTCCACAGTGGCATTCCATTAGATAACCAACCAGAAAGCCTGTACCAACAACAGCTTAAATTAGCCTTTATGAATGGGCTGCAACCCGGTGTTAGTGCGTGGGTAAAGAAACACCATGTAGAACTTGATACTGCTGCCTACCACAAACCATGACTTGGGTAAGACATGCATGGAAAATAATACAACAAAAGAAAAAAGACAAAAGGTCGACCGGTACATTTTGGACTGACGACCTCTGTGACACTGCTGTCTTACACTGCTGTCTTTTATGTGTAACAACCACAACTCCGGTCCTTCAGAGGACGAGGTTTTAGAGGAGACCGAGGGAGAAACAGAATGATAGACTACCACATTGTAACAGGGCAGGGCTACATAATTGAGGATAAACAATTGCCCTCACACCATTCAGCACAAGCTGCAAAAATTGTTGCATTAACTACAGCATGTGAACTTGCTAAAGGAAAACCTCTAACTGTATATACAGATAGTCAATATGCTTATTCCACCATTTTCTTTTTTGTTAAACAGTGGGAAAGAAGAGGAATGGTAACCTCTATTAGATCTTAGACCTTAGATCTACAGCATGTCCATGGGGATGTCTGAAGCAATTCAATGGACAGATGAAGCTAATAAATGTTTCTCCAATCTGAAAGGAGAGTGTCCAGTACAGTTTTAACACTGCCTGACTATAAAAAAAAACGTTTATTTTTTTCAAACAGTAGACTGCAAAAATGGCTTCATGACATCAGTTCTTCTCCAAGACCATGGAGGGAAAAATAAACTTTTAGGATATTTCTCTAAAAGGCTAGACCCTGTGGCACTGGCACTGTCCACATGCGTCCAGGCTGTTTGTACTGCCGCCATGGCAATACAGACCACAGGAGACCTTGTGTTGTACCATCCATTAATAGCACCTTCTCAGAGTGGATCAACAAGTTTGCTGCTGACAACCAAAGCCAGCTGCTCACATGGTCAAGAAGGACCATCAGCCTAACAACGGATCATTAGCACCCTGATGGCTGTTTACTATTCACAGGGGGTTGAGTGTTTCAGATGAAAGACAAAACGTATCTACATTTTTTTGCTTTGTTTTTTTGAATGTCCAGAGGACCAGATTGAACTTTTTTGGAAAACCTCTAACTGTATATACAGATAGTCGATATGCTTATTCCACCATTTTCTTTTTTGCTAAACAGTGGGAAAGAAGAGGAATGGTGACCTCTACTGGAAAACTAATGACACACAGCATGCTGTTGAAAACTTTGCTACAAGCAATATTGTTGCCATCACAACTAGCATTGTGCAAATGTGCTGCACACACTAAAGGAACAGACCCAATTTCAAATGGGAACAGATATGCAGATAGCATAGCTAAACAAGCAGCTACAGGAACCTATGGTACTTATCTTGCCTCAGAAAACAATGACTTTATTGATCAGGATATAATAAAACAATGTCAAAATGATGCTCTACAATAAGAAAAAACAAAATGGATCAATGAAGGAGCAACAAAACAAAATGAAAATTATACAAAAGACAACAAACCAATCTTACATAAAAACCTCAACAAAACAGCAGCAATATTGAGTCATGGGCTTTGCCATGTCTCAACAGGAGGGATGGTAGATATAATTCATAAATACTTCTATACCTTTGGATTTAACTTCTTCTTTCTTCTTCTTTCGGCTTTTCCCTCTTCATGGGTCACCACAGCGAGTCATCCTCCTCCACCTCACTCTGTCCTCACTCCAACTACCTTCATGTCCTCTCTAACTACATCCATATATCTCCTCTTTGGCCTTCCTCTTTGTCTTTTTCCTGGCAGCTGCATTTCTAACATCCTTCTACCAATATACCCACTGTCCCTCCTCTTGAAATGTCCAAACCATCTCAGTCTGGCCTCTCTAACTTTATCTCCCAGTTGTTCAACCTGGGCTGTACCTCTGATGATCTCATTCGTAATCTTATCCAGCCTTGTCACTCCTAAGAAGAACCTTAGCATCTTCATTTCTGCCACTTCCAGTTCTTTCTCCTGTCTTTTTGTCAATGCCACTGTCTCCAGACCATACAATATAGCTGGTCTCACCACTGTCTTGTAAACTTTTCCTTTGACCTTTGCTGACACCCTTTTATCACAAATCACCCCTGAAACTTTTCTCCATCCACTCCATCCTGCCTGAACTCTCTTTTTCACTTCTTTACCAGATTTCCCATTTTCTTGGACAGTGGACCCCAAGTACTTGAAGTCCTGCACCTTTGTGACATCTGCTCCTTGTAGCCTCACTGTTCCACCGACCTCTCATTCACACACATGTACTCTGTCTTACTATGGCTGACTTTCATTCCTCTTCTTTCAAGTGCATACCTCTACCTCTCCAAGTTCTCTTCCACCTGTTCCCTGTTCTCACCACAGCTCACAATGTCATCTGCATACATCATCGTCCATGGGGATTCTTGCCTGACCTCATCTGTTAGTTGGTCCATCACCAGAGCAAACAAGATGGGGCTCAGAGCCGATCCTTGATACAATCCAACTTCCACCTTGAAGCTATCTGTCACTCCTACAGCACATCTCTCCACTGTCCTGTTGTCCTCATACATGTCCTGTACCAGTCTAACATACTTTTCTGCCACTCCAGATTTCCTCATGCAATACCACACCTCCTCTCTTGGCACTTTGCCATATGCTTTTTCTAAATCTACAAAGACACAATGAAGTTCTTTCTGATCATATCTGTACTTCTCCATCAGCATTCTCAAAGCAAAGATGGCATCTGTGGTGCTCTTTCTTGGCATGAAACCATACTGCTGCTCACAGATAGTCACCTCTCGTCTAAGTCTTGCTTCTACAACTTTCTCCCAGATCTTCATCGTGTGGCTCATTAACTTAATTCCCCTGTAGTTGCTACAACTCTGTACATTACCCTTGTTCTTAAAAATGGGAACCAGCACACTTCTTCTCCATTCCTGAGGCATTTTCTCACCCTCAAATATGCCATTAAATATTTGAGTCAAAAACCTCACTGCCATCTCTCCAAGACATGTCCAAACCTCTACTGGTATGTCATCAGGTCCTACTGCCTTCCCCTTCTTCATTCTTTTCAGAGCTTTCCAGACCACCCTCACTAATCTTTCCCACTTCCTGGTCCACAGTTTCTTATTTCTCTTTCATTCTCTTCATTCATTAGCTCCTCAAAGTACACCTTCCATCTTCCTGTCACACTCTCCTCACTTGTTAGAATATTACCATTACTATCTTTAATAAGCCTAACCTGCTGCACATCCTTTCCAGCCTGATCCCCCTGTCTTGCCAATTGGTACAAGTCCTTCTCGCCGTCTTTAGTGTCCAGTCTCCCATACAACTCATCCTTCTGCTTTGCCTTAGCTACTTCCCTCTTTGCTCTACGTCCCATCTCCTTATATTCCTGTCTCCTCTCTTCAGTCCTCTCACTGTCATATTTCTTCTTGGTTAATCTCTTTCTTTGAACAACATCCTGCACTTCACTCTTCCACCACCAGGTTTCCTTATCATCCATTCTCTGTCCAGATGACACACCAAGTACCTTCCTACCTGTCTCTCTAATTACTGTTGCTGTAGGAGTGCAGTCATTTGGAAGCTCTTTCTTATCACCCCGAGCCTTTAACAGCTCCTTTCTGAAATTTTCACAACATTCTTCCTTCATGAGCTTCTACCATTTGGTCTTCTTCTCTGATTTTACTCTTTTTCTCTACTTCACAACAACAGTCATTCTACACACAACCATCCGATGCTGTCTGGCCACGCTCTCCCCTGCCACAACCTTACAGTCCCCAATCTCCCTCAGGTTTCCTCTTCTACACAGAATGTAGTCGACCTGCATACTCCTTCCTCCACTCTTATAGGTCGCTCTGTTCCTCCCTTTTTTGGAAATAGGTATATACTACAGCCATTTCCATTCTCTTGGCAAAATCCACCACCATCTGTCCTTCTTGGTTTCTTTCCTTGACACCAAACCTACCCATCACTTCCTCATCCCCTCTGTTTCCTTCACCAACATGTCCATTCAGGACTGCTCCGATCACCACTCTCTCCTTCCTGGGAATACTCTCTATCACTTCATCCAGATCTTTCCAAAATGTATCTTTCTCCTCCTCATCACATCCAACTTGTGGAGCATAACCACTGACAATGTTTAGCATCAGACCTTCTACTTCTACCTTCAGGCTGTTGCGTTTTGGGAGCTGACTGCGGGTCGTCAGTCACTGCAGCTAGCTACGGCTAGCCGTGGGCCTCAGGCTTCCTCTCTGAACCTGGACCTTCAGCCAGCCCCCACCGCTTCCTCTGGTTCTATCTCTCTCAGAAGTGGCAACTCATACTATCAATAAATCAAGGAAACGTCAATTTAGTTTTATCAATTATGTAATAGGACATATATCTGTGATATCCAAGAAAGTTCAATCTGGTCCTCTGGACATTCAAAAAAACAAAAAACAAAACAAAGCAAAAAAAAATAAAAAATGTAGAAACATTTCGTCTCTCATCCAAGAGACTTCCTCAGTCTGAGCTGCTGTTTTCAGCTCAGTCTCTTAAATAGCACCTTCTCAGAGTGGATCAGCCAGTTTTGCTGCTGACAACCAAAACCAACTGATCACATGCTCAAGAAGGACCATCAGCCTAACAAAGGATCATTAGCACACTGATGGCTGTTTACTATTCAAAGGGGGTTGAGTGATACCAGCAATCACAGCATTGTAAGAGGGGGACAATTGAACCCGGAGGCCTCCACCCCTGTTTAATGATGGACGGTTTCTTTTCACAAAGATGACCTCCTTTACTCCTCTCTCAAACCATCGTTCCTCTCTGTCCAGGATGTGAACATCTTCATCCTTGAAAGAGTGACCGCTGGCCTGGAGATGAGTGTAGACCGCAGAGTCCTGGCCTGATGATGTTGATCTTCTGTGCTGGGCCATCCTTTTGGCCAGTGGCTGTTTAGTTTCCCCGATGTAAGACTGATCACAGCCCTCCTGACAATGAACAGCATACACAACATTACTCTGTTTGTGCCGGGGGACTGGATCTTTGGGATGAACCAGTCTTTGCCGTAATGTATTTTGGGGTTTAAAAGCCACTGGGACGTTATGTTTAGAAAATAAACGTCTCAGTTTCTCTGATACTCCCTCAACATACGGAATGACCACTGGTCTGGGTCTGGGTTCCTCCTTTTCACCTGATGGCTGACTGGAGTCCTGTTTGGGTTTCTTCTCTGCTTTCAGGAAGGCCCAGTTAGGATATCCACATTGCTCTAGAGCCTGTTTTGTGTAGGATTTCTCCTTCTGCCTGGCTCCTGAGCTAGTGGGGATGCTGTCTGCTCTGTGATACAGAGTCCTGATGACTCCTAACTTGTGCTCCAAAGGGTGATGGGAGTCAAACTGCAAATACTGGTCTGTGTGGGTGGGTTTGTGGTACACCTCGGTTTGCAAAAGTCCTCTATCAGAGACTGAGACCTCACAGTCCAAGAAAGCCAACTTGTCATTTTTTACATCTTCTCGTGTGAACTTGATGTATTTATCCACAGAGTTGATGTGGTCAGTAAAATGTTGGACTTCCTGAGATTTAATTTTAACCCAGGTGTCGTCAACATACCTGAACCAATGACTTGGTGGTGTCCCTGAAAAGGACGTCAAGGCTCTCTTTTCTACCTCCTCCATGTACAGGTTGGCAACAATAGGAGAAACTGGAGACCCCATAGCACACCCATGTTTCTGCCTAAAATATTGCTCCCCATATGTGAAGTAGGTTGACTGTAGGCACAGTTTCAAGAGTTGACCCAGTTGTTCTGTGGAAAGTGTGGTCCTGCTGCTCAGAGTGGTGTCTGATTTTAATCTTAAACTGACCACCTCTACTGCATCATCAACAGGAATGCATGTAAAGAGTGATGTGACATCAAAAGAGACCATTGTTTCATCAGTATCCATGATGACATCCCTCACCTTATCCACAAAGTCCATGGTGTTCTGTATGTGGTGTTCTGAGCTGCCAACTAAAGGGATGAGTACAGACGCCAGATATTTGGACCTCAATAGTAAAATTGGTCTGTCTCACCCGTTCATTCAGCAGCTGGGTCTGTGCCTTCTGAAGGATCTTGCTTGCCCGGTGCCCGCTGACCGATGATTTTAGCTCCAGGCTCTTGGGAATGATGCCACTTTGTCGACATCTGAGGTTGAATCGCAAGTGGTTCCTGTAGTCTGCCCTCTTCCTTGCTGTTTTCTCAAACTCTCTTACTAGTTTGAGGCAATCCTGGCCAAAGTGATTCAAAATATCCTGATGCATGCTCAATAATCCAGGTAGAAAAATCCAAGAAAGTTCAATCTGGTCCTCTGGACATTCAAAAAAACAAAAAACAAAACAAAGCAAAAAAAAAAATGTAGAAACGTTTCGTCTCTCATCCAAGAGACTTCCTCAGTCTGAGCTGCTGTTTTC
>NC_056502.1:46632289-46635164 GCF_014905685.2 Nematolebias whitei
CATTTGTAAAATAGTAATGATAATAAAAAAAGAGAGTGTTCTTTCAATTGATCAGTGCAAGACACTTAGAAAGAAAGTCTCAGGATGGGTCAACCTGTATTTCTGGATTCAAATCAATGAAATGACAGTTTCTGTCCCATAAGGTCCTTAAGGTCAGGATTTGACCTCAGGCCTAGTTCACTACAGTCCCCCCTTTGGAAATCATCGCCTGTCCATGGGGATGAATTCCAACATGAACTTACGCCTTCGAATGTCCTTGAGCTTGATGTAATCCAGCAAGGAAAAACAAAAGTCAAAGGAGGTAATTCCACAATGTTCTTGGTAATTCCATTGTGTTGATGGTAATTCCATAATGTCGTTGGTAATTCCATTGTAGCAATGCTTTAACCCCTTGGAAACAGAGTCTGTAATCCATTGGAAAAAGTCATATAATCCACAACGGTAAATCCACAACGAATGGAGGTGTTGATTGATCAGCGTACAGAGGGGTTCCCTTGGATTGAACTGAAGATGCGGCCACTGGATGAAGATTGGAGACCAACGTCAGGATTGCAGGTCTCCTCCAGCGAAGGTCGTCTCTGGGCGACGTTTCGTCGATGCCGTTCTGGTTCAAATGTGTCATGCAATTACGTGGTTTAAGGTGGGCTTATGAAGGGGATTTTACATAAGGCCTTAAACTATATGCACCTGGTGTGTAAGCTATTATGATTGGGAACAGCTACAGCTACCAGTTAAGGGGTGGAACATGCTGAAAAGGGTAGTAATAGGGATTTATACCTATAGAAGGGTGTTCCAAACTATTTTTCCATTCCTAACTTGGTTTAAGTTAGATTTACATGGTAAAATATAGTTTGGTTCAATTGTCTGTTGTCTTTTAGACGAACGACTTGAGATTGGGTGTTTGGTTTCCCCATAAATGTTTTTGGAAGTCTATGGCGAGACTCATCAAAAAGAATTAGCTAGCCCCCCGAATAGAATTGTTCGAGTAGGTTCGGCTTAAGCGTTGTGAGACCAATGTAGATTATGGTACTTAAGGTAGCATTAATCTACACAGACTCCGCAAAGATTAGATTTTAACAAATGAACTGCATGTTGGCATAGTTAAAGGCCTCTTAGTCTCTAACTCAACTACACACAAAATTCATTCTTACTTGGGGTGTTCAGAAACAATACCAAAAACCAATTAAACGATGTCTCAACATCGACAAAAACAGTGACTAAGCAACCAGTAAAACAACGTTTCAACATTGACAAAAGCAGTGATTAAGCAACTAGAAAACGACGTTTCGGTGCGTCACTCACTCTGAATGTCAGATTTGATCACGTTATCGCGTCTGGTAACATTACCCTAACTGGCGTCACCCCCCTTCGGTCATGGGAGACCGCGAACACGGGTGAGGACGTCGCTCCATGAGCTAAAGTTAGGCTGTCCTTGAGTAGTTTTAACTGTTTGCGCAGCTGAAAGAGGACTTTTAGGTCTGGATTGGAATCCAGTTCACCTTTCGATGGAGTGTATTTGTCTGGGTCAGTCAGATACAGTATCATCGAGTTAATTGCAGGATCATCCAACTTCTGAAGTTGGATGATGTCTGGGTCAGTTGAAAATGACTTTTCATATTTTAAAAGAACTTGGCAAATTTTGTCTCTTTCTTCATCAGATGTCAGAGTGTCGGCTTTGGCGACCACCTGTTCAATCTGTGATGAGACTGATGAGGGTTCTTGCTCCTTGGGGAGCTCCAACGAATCCCTTTCTGAGTCGTCGGACCTGTCTATGGGTAAGACACCATAGGTTTGAGGCCCTTGGTCGACGTCATCGGTTGAGAAAAGAGCTATGGCCTGTGTTGGTTTTGTGAACCATACTAGCCCAGCTTCTTGACTCGGTACCAGGTTGTCTGGGAGTCCTCCCAGAAATGGAATGCCTAGTTCAAAATCATGAAAATCAGGTTCTGAGTGTTCAGCTTGCGATGACTCATCATCGTTTGTGTGTGAGTTCGCCCCCCTTTCTTCCGATGAGGGGTTGTACTCTCTGATCAAAGCTTCACACAGAAGGTTGTAATCCCTTCTCGTTGCATCAGGTAGACGCTCGATGAAGGTGAACACCTTTCTGTCCGAAGTGAGCCTTATCAGACTGATTTTATCCTCAACCGTAGCATTAGGATAACTACCCAGTCTGAATTCAAGGTCTTTGAGGTACGCTTTTGTTCCAGTTGAACCCATTGGTCCCGGTACAAAGCGTTGTACATGTTTTGAGATTTGTAGCAAATCATCTATTGAAGGAGGAAGTATCAACGGTCTCTCTTGCATGGTCGGTAGAGGAGACCTGTTCAGGACTACTCCTCCCACTTTAGGTAAGGATGGATGTGTGTGTGATGTAGGGAGAATCGGGTCTAGAGCCCAGCACGTCCCCACATTCAGTTCATGACACTCACCATTTTTCCTTTCTGCATGGCAAAGTTGTGCTTTAAGCACATCTATCTCAGCTTTGCAGCGGGAAACTTGTGACATTTTCTTGTCGTGATCCTGTCTTAATGCAAAGTATTCTCTGGACAACAGCTCTTTAGCATCCCTGGCTTCAGATAGTGATGCATTAAGTAACTGTATTTTGCTATTCAGTGAATCTATTTCTGCACGTGCATCTTTCTGTGACTGAAACATCCGTTCAAGATGTTTGTTCCTGAGGAGCACTTGTTTGCATTCAAAGTCAAGGAAGCATGCATCAATTTCCCGAACCAACTCTTTTTTGCCGTTTAACCTTATCTCAAGGTCGTCAGCTTTTTTTTACCGTGGCATATAATGTTGCTTTCAACAAAAGCACAATTTTAGCCAGCTGATTATAACTTGATATTGTTATATCAGTAGAGGTCACACTCTCTGC
>NC_056502.1:46635174-46636784 GCF_014905685.2 Nematolebias whitei
TCCATTAACTTTCAAAATGCACTATTTTCTGTTAAAAATGTAACGAATCAACTCTCAAAGCTTCACTGGGACTTCGCCCGTTCAAAACAACAGTTTCTTTCTTCAAACACGACTCGTTCGAACCGAATCAGAACCGAGCCGGACCAGAACCACGTCTGGGTCACAGTTTAAACAGAATAAAGCGTTTTAACACAAACCCAGCTTCAGTTACACAACAGATGTACAAATTCAGCTTTTAAAATGAAACGTTGACATTACTTTCAGCTTTCAAAACACTACAACTGCAAGCATTGCTGTATTTTCTCCGAGCATCTCAGCTGCCACAACGCTGCGTTTCACACAGCAACTCTGCACTTTTCATGCCAACATGCTAATTCAATTGTTACACGAATAACAGTCCATTTATGAACCGTACGGGCCACCAGATATAATAGGACATATATCTGTGATATATTATCCATAAATTAAACGGATTCATTCATTTTTCTGGACTGAATAATATCGTGCATTGAATTTAATGAATGTAACGTGAGACGTTAATTTTCTTTGACCCATCAAATGAATGCGTCATTTATTAACAGAATCAAAGTTTAACATCAAACATTTACATTAATTTGGCAAAATTGAAAATAACAACAGCTTAATTAATCAGCTTTACAATCAGGAAAACCATACGGCCATGGTTTTCCGTTGCTTCACAACAGACATTTCTGAAAATATCTGGAATGATTTGCTAGCAGAATAGAAGAGTTTAAAGATGGAAAATGAGGTTTATCTTGAGAGAGATGGGTGAGGGAATTTGTCTGTTATAACCAGAACAACACGCTCTTTCTAGACCCAGCTTAACCAACGGTACACTTTGCGGTTGAAGATCGACTCTTTACCTTGGCAGAGAATAATTCCGACTTCGGTGTAGAGTTGCCTTCAAACGCTCTCCAGCGTCTCCGTAAGGATAGTAGGGAACCGTTCGGAGTCATGAGATCATCCTAGAACAGACTTCTTCATAATTCCTCTGAACTTCTCTTGTTCAGCTTAGTCGCAGATGTCCTGAGCATTCTGAACTCTGCTGCCCTCGGAACTAACTTACAGCATTCTCTCAGCGTTCTTCTGAACGTTCTTCTTCGCACTCTCTGGTGAACTAGGAAGTGTTAAACCTTTTAAAGAGGTCACTTCCGGTTCATTTGAGAACTTTCTGATTGGTCGATTGACCAAACAGAGGTGTGTTTTTGTGATGTAAGAGGTTATTAAAAGTCAAGGGAAAAAGATTAGATTGTTTAAGAACAGACAGAAGATATTATGAAGATTCCAGACTTCGTGGAGTCAACTCTCTCATATCTGCCTGAAAAAGTTAAACATGACATTTCTTTTTCAGTAAACTTGCAGTTGACCGAAACTTGACCTTTGACCAACTTCACAATTTGCTCATTGAAGACAGAAAATCAGACAATGCATCATTAACCTGATTTCTACTTTGAATGAGGATAAAAAATCACTAATACTGTTTCACAGTTGATTTAAAATGAGTAGTTCACTTCAACATTTAAAAATGGTTTGAACTAAACACACTTTGATTATCAAAACATTTGTAAAATAGTAATGATAATAAAAAA
>NC_056502.1:46636884-46637913 GCF_014905685.2 Nematolebias whitei
GCTGACTCAGAGGAAGTGACGCAGACACGTCACTCATTTCTCAGCGAATCAGGGCGTACCACACAGCGGTTTTCAGCCAATGACGGATCGTTTTTCCAGCTAGCGTGTTAGCATTTAGCATGAACATTCCGGTCAACTTTTCGTCTTTTAAACTGTCAAAATGTACTATTTTCTGTTAAAAATGTAACTTATCAACTCTCAAAGCTTCACTGGGACTTCGCCCGTTCAAAACAACAGTTTCTTTATTCAAACACGACTCGTTCGAACCGAATCAGAACCGAGCCGGACCAGAACCACGTCTGGGTCACAGTTTAAACAGAATAAAGCGTTTTAACACAAACCCAGCTTCAGTTACACAACAGATGTACAAATTCAGCTTTCAAATGAACACATTGACTCTCAAAGCCCATCTTTCAAAACATCACTAGCGACAGAACATTGCTATATTTTCTCCGAGCATCTCAGCTGCAGAAACGCTGCGTTTCACACAGCAGAAATCTGCACTTTTCACTTCATGCCAACATGCCAATCCAATTGTTACACGAACAACAGTCCATTTATGAACCAGTACGGGCCACCAGAATGTAGATGAACATATACTGTGATATATTCATAAATTAAACGGATTCATTCATTTTTCTGGACTGAATAATATCGTGCATTGAATTTAATAAAATATAACGTGAGGCGTTAATTTTCTTTGACCCATCAAATGAATGCGGCCATTTATTAACAGAATCAAAGTTTAACATCAAACATTTACATTAATTTGGCAAAATTGAAAATAACAACAGCTTAATTAATTAGCTTTACAGTCAGGAAAACCATACGGCCATGGTTTTCCGTTGCTTCACAACAGACATTTCTGAAAATATCTGGAATGATTTGCTAGCAGGATAGAAGAGTTTAAAGATGGAAATGAAGTTTAAATGGAGAGGAAAAGATGGATGAGGGAAATGTGTCAGTATCAGGACGGCACGCTCCGTTGAGATCCCAGCTTCCTCCTCGGTACACTTAGGTGGTGTAAAT